>NC_044058.1:4233885-4471385 GCF_902167405.1 Gadus morhua
CAAGACAGCTGCCACTGAGTTTGGATTCATCAGCCAGTGAGCCAGGACTCCGCTCTCACGATACCACAGACAGGGCCCAAGCACGCAGAGCTGAACTGGAATGGAGCAGGGGGTCATAAAAGATCTCACCTGGCCCAGGGGGTAAAAGGTATTTAACGGGGGGAAGGTCCGTATAAGATGACAAGCCAGGAGCCTCGCCCCAGGGAGCTAAGGAGCAGACGTTCCGAACTGGATCAGCACTCAACGTCTTTGTATTGGAGGACATTATCTCCTCTTCATTTCCCCTCGGCCGATCATTCCTTATTCCATAGTAAGGGCCTCCCCATCGAACAGGATTCAAACCATGAGAATGAAGGATGGACAACTGATGTTTTCTCTAAGCCATTATTGCCATTCTGCTAACATGTAGTGCAACAGGAGAAGATGAGGCTTTAGGCGTAATGTTGTTTAATCACGCATGGCAATAGCATTGTGTGTGTGTCCATACATGTGGTTTGTGTAGCTGCCAGACAGATAAAGGTAGGAAAGGAGGGAGCAGAGAGGGAGGGCAGAGCAGCAGCACCACTCAGAGGGCTGGGTGACCTAGTAAGCCCCGTAGACAGGGTGGCTGCAGCTGTATTTGCATTCGTTGGCCAGGGACCTGCTCTACTCTCAAGATCCACAGCCACCTGGTGATCGGACAATGGGGCTGGATACTGATTTATGTTTGGGTTGATTGTCTCAAAAGAAAACCTATTATCTTGCACTATTTGTTCTGTTCCTGGGAATACAGATGATCAGAGGGGAGATATATATGGATCACATTCATAATGCAAACGTTACCTAAAAACTCAAATAGAGCTCAATAACCATGATGAATTGTTTCAATTGTTGTCTTTTTTTGCAACATAGCCGCATAGCCTAAACGTACTGCCTCCATTTGAAAGAATGGTTGAACTGGCATTTTCACATCAACGCCTGATTCCTTAACCAGTAGAACGTTCTTCCTGTGTCTTTACCATGTCAAACTAAACTGATGGCTGATTGGTTTGTCCCCTTCAGATTCGGTATGTTAGCCTGTTACTATAAGGACGACCCACCAGTGAACATGACCCTTAAGTCCCGCCTCCTCGCACAGCTCAACGAGTGTGACAACTTTGGAGCCAAAAAGGTACCGCCCACTTATCCTGATCCTTTGTTTGGTTCTTATGGCAGTGGTTGTGGTTTTGGTGGTGGTTGTTGTTATTCAGGTCCTTCCGCCCAGCACTGTCTTTATCAACATAAAGTTTCCCCACTGTTTAATTCCTCTTCCTCCCTCCCTTTAGCTGAAGAAGCTACTGGTTAAGAAGCTGATGGCGTCGGGGCAGCTCCCCAGTCTCCCAGACCTGCTGTTTATCCTGGGCTCTGGTATGTCCAAGCTCTCCGCCCAACAGCTCTCCTCGTACACCGCGGAGGAGCTCAAAATGACCCTCAAAGGAGTGGGCCGCAAAGTGAAGATGAGGTTGGGCCTGGCCCGGAAGCTGGTCAAGAGTCTGCTGAAGAAGGGGGAGGTGAGTGGGTCTGTGGCAACCAAACATCCCCATATCCTCTTCCTCACGTGTCTTTTGGTGTCTCTTCATGTTTGCGTGTTTCCTTTCTGCTTTTCATGGATCCTCCCGGTGTGCGGTATCAGAATGTGAGCGCTGAAGATCTGGTGTCAGTGGGCGGCGCTGTGAAAGGAGTCCCACTGAGGATCCTGAGGAAGATGAATGCCAAGGAGATGCTGGGTAACGGCAGTCTGGAGGACGTCGCCCAGATGATGACCAAGGGGCAGAAGGAGGCCCTGATGGAGGGGGTTAGTAAAGCATGGAACTCATTTAATAATACATCTGTTTGTTGAATTGTGACTCACTCATGATCAACTATTTGATGATGATTTTTCGAGATGAATCACAATTAAACACAAGAGAGCGAATAATATCAAATAAAAATATAATATACTAACCGTCCACACCGTCCAAATCGTCCATGTTTTCACCCATAGCTCCGCAAAAACGTGCAAGCCTCCGAGCTGATCGTGAAGCTGCCAGCCCTCCTCCGCTCCACCCTGTCCCTGAACGACCTGAAGAGGGCCAACCTCACCTCTCTGGACCAGGTGGAGGGCAAGCAGTGGACCCGAGCTCAGGTACCACCCTGTGCTCTGGAACAATTCCCTGGCTAGATTGACTGGTGGATGGGCATGTTTTATTCTTAAGAAACATTTGAGTTCATACAAGGTCTTTGTATTTGAGTGGAGCAAACAGCTCTAAAATAGCCTAAATAGCCTGCTGGTTTATGAAATGGTGCCGAGAGCTGAATTCATGTTTTTTTTTCTTTCTTCTTAGGCTATATTCCTGCTCAAAAAGCTAATGAAGAAAAAAATCAAGCCCAAAGTTATAAGGTCAGACACATTGATTACAACATGATTGCTGCAATAAATTGCTCAAATATATTGAGAAGAAGAGCAATTTGACATTGGCGTAATCGTCAATTTGTTTTACCACCCCTGTGTGTTTGTTTTGCATGCTTGATTGCTGATTGGCTGAGACAGGCGACTGCAGCAAGCCATTCTGGGCATGACCTGTAGGATGATGGAGAGAGTTGCTGAGAAGGACTCTTTAGAAATGGTTGACGCCTTAACCGAGACTCCACAGTTGCTCTCAAAAGACCAGGTACACACAGACATCCTCATGTCTACACACACACACACACACACACACACACACACACACACACACACACACACACACACACACACACACACACATACACACACACACACACACACACACACACACACACACACACACACACACACACACACACACACACACACACAGGCATGTTTGCATGCATTTTAGTATTTTTATTTTTATTTATTCAATATTTTAGGTCACCTGTGCTGCCCGGAAATTATTTGCCGCATATGAGAGCGAGAGACGCAGATATTTCCTGAACGTCACAGACCAAGAACTGGAAGTTATCCCTACTCAAATGCTGATCCACCTGGCGTGAGTCCCTCCCATTCTTCTGCCCTGACTGCCCAGAGACCCATTTCACACTGTACAGCAACGTGTGTCCTGGTGGTTGAACCTCTCTCTCTCTCTCTCTCTCTCTCTCTCTCTCTCTCTCTCTCTCTCTCTCTCTCTCTCTCTCTCTCTCTCTCTCTCTCTCTCTCTCCCCCCTCTCTCTCTCTATTTCTCTCTCCCTCCCTCCCCTGCCTCTCTCACGCCTGTACGGCTTGACTGACACTCGCTCCAATCTGACAGAGCCAGGAAGATCCGGAGCCTTCCAGACTCTGTGTGCGCCACCTTCCTGACCAAGATGAGTAGCGCCAACCTGAGCTCCCTGGCTCCCGGGTCCCTGTCTCGCCCGGCGCTCACCAACCGGTCACTTCTCTGCCTGGCCAATGTAAACAATGATCCTTTCTCTATGGTAGTACTGAAACACAATGCATTTCTTTTCTGTAGAGCATGTGTGGAGCGTACCTTGTGTTTTATCCAGGGCCGCAGCATGGCTGAGGTATCAAGTGAAGAGATCCTGGATCTTGGACAGCTGGTGTGCGAGCTCTCCCCAGCCCAGCTCCGGCTCTTCAGCCAAGAGGCCCTCAACTCCAGCCTGCAGGCCATGGCTGCCTGCCCCCACATCCCTCGCCGACACCACATGGCCCTACTCCGCCTGCTCAAGCAGACTTATGGGTAGGAGTGACTCTCATCAAGACCGGTTTAGGTTTCATGCAGCATAACAGAACATTGAAAGACTGCATGGGAAGAGACTGAATCTGATGTGTTTTATTCTAATGTTCTGCAGAAATGTATCTGATTGGTCCCAAGAGACAATGGAGTCCTTCGGTCCTCTTCTCCTGTTGGATGAGTCAGAAATCAAAAATCTTTCGAGTTCCGTCTTCAAGGTGTGCGTCAACATCAAGTCTGTGATCTGCTCTCTCTCGTTAATATCTTATACTAGCAGAACATTTTAAACTTTCCTATTCAATAGTTGTCTAGTGTCAATGGGTTTCCAAACTACTACTACTACTACTACTACTACTGCTACTACTACTACTACTACTACTACAAATACTATTCAAAAAATATTCAACATTCATAAGCATCACCTGATCTACCCCCAAGCCATGGCAGGAGGCAGTTCTATCTGACCTGAAGGACAGCAGGATGAATGACATCTCTAGCGACCTGAGCGCCGGCCTCAAAGCCCTGAGGAGGCTCCTCTTCTCTATCAAGACCCGGCCTGGAGGGGCCCGCAGGAGGAGAGGAGCAGGTCAGCAAGCTGTCATTGATCAGCTGTTTGATGGATCACTGCGATTTTGGTGCAATCACTATGATCACTAATGGGGCCTATTAAAGACAACGATGAAGGGAGTACAACCTTAAAGAGTGTCTTCCCAGTGAAGCCACTGTTTCAGCTGATTTTCAAATGCTATGAGATGTGTTTTGGGCTGAAAGTCCTAGGTAGGAGGGGTTTGTGTTATCCCCATGTTACGACCCACACCAACATTGTTTGTACCGTCGTTAAGTATGAGCGTTTTAATGAGCATGAGTCGTATATGGAATGCGCCACACACCGTACATTATACCATATGTGTCTGGGAAGCCTAACTCTCGGAAGCGGGTATTAAATAAATGACTGCTCAGATCGAGCTTCACTATCCACACACATGTACCATAAATGTCTGAAAAGGTCAACTCTTCTCTCGGACGTCTTACATAGTCAACCGCTGCCTAGGCACAGTTCCACACGTCCACACAAACTGCACCGCTGGTGCCCCTTGGTCATCACGTCAAAGGGCCTCAGAAAAGGCATTGAGACATCCCAACAAGAATGCCACCTGGCTCGCCAGCAGAGTAAAATGTCTTCCACAAAGTGTTTTAAGAGAATGGCAAAAATATAGGATTTACCCCGTTTTTATCTAAATTGGGGACTTATTTCAGTAGCAATGATCAAATGGCGTAGATTACTATGTTGACGATCATATCAGAAAAATGATCACGTTTAAGACAAAAACAATAATTTTGGGTTCACTGGCCCTTCAAATGATTATAAGTCTTAACCTTGATCATTTGGTTGTCTGGTTTTCATGTATCCATCATTGATATTCAATTACAGCCAAGTCATGATGAGACGTTTTTTAGAACAAACAGCCACTCTTTCATTGGATGCATGTATCTTTACACCCCTGTCGTTATGGTTTGCAGACGTCGCCACCGTGGCTGAACCCACTGTGCCGCTGATTGAGGAGCTGGCAGAGGACAATAACCTCTGGACCCCCCAACAGCTGCGGGGCATGTCAACAGAGACATTCATGGCAACAACAGAAACATTGCGCTCCATCACTGATTACAGTTCAGATCAGCTGGTTGTACTTAAAGGAAAAGCTGTGGAGGTGATGATTACTTTAGTCATTTAGCAGACACTTTAATACAGCAGCCTACAGGGAATTTTAGCAACGTGTCATTTAGGATCAGGTAGGGGTTAGGGCATCTCAAAAATGCTTAAAGTCTACATCCTAGAGTCAAACGCCTTAACCATGAGACTATGCATCCCCAAATTCACTCACCGTATGGCTTCATTTCTTCCAGGCATTTGGCCCGGTGCGCAGTCTAAATGAGAGTGTTTTGACCCAACTGGGGTGTTTGAGCCAGGGCTTCTCCGGCACAGAGCTGGAGGAGCTTCCCCTGGCCCTGGAGACTCTGGAGGAACTCTCAGACTGCCGCTGGCTGCAAGCGCAGGTGCATCACATGAACAATGAGAAATACCCTCTAAGATGTTGATGAAGACCTAGAAAATGAGATATATATACCATAGATTAGGGTATATAATCATGGATATATAGCGTGGATTTAGGGTACAAATCCATGGATATATAGTGTTGATATAGGGTATATAGCCATGGATATATAGCATGGATATAGTGTATATATCCATGGATATATAGTGTGGATATAGGGTATACAGCCATGGATATATAGCATGGATATAGGGTATATACATGCATATATAGTGTGTGTATATAGGGTATACAGCCATGGATATATAGCGTGGATATAGGGTATATAGCCATGGATATGTAGCATGGATGTAGGGGTATATAGCCATGGGTATGAAGCCATGGATATACAGCATATGTAGCCTATATCCATGTGGGATTTAGGATATATACCTCAAAGTGACCTCTGTTTAGTATGTCTTGAGTATGCCAAACACAATTGAACAATTATATTGTGTGTTTGACACTAAGTATGATGTCTGTTTTTGCTCACAGAGGGTCGCTATCTGGAAGGGGTTCAGTAGTAGAAGCAATCTAGGAGCGGATATGCTGGGAGCTGCTGATATAGTAACGCTCAACCAGTTCATCTGTGGCCTCAGCCCTGAAGACATCGGAAGGATCCAACCGGCTGCCTTTAGGTTGGGCTATGAACACAGCACAGCCAACACTGTCCATCCATCTTGGTCGTTGCATTCATATGACCTTACATGAAGTGTGTGTGTGTGTGTGTGTGTGTGTGTGTGTGTGTGTGTGTGTGTGTGTGTGTGTGTGTGTGCGTGTGTGTGTGTGTGTGTGTGTGTGTGTGTGTGTGTGTGTGTGTGTGTGTGTGTGTGTGTGTGTGTGTGTGTGTGTGTGTGTGTGTGTGTGTGTGTCTGGTATGAAGGGACTCTGTGTCCTCAGTGGGAGACATGCAATGTCCGTTATCAGTCATAAGGGAATTCAAGAAGATGGCTGTGACTTTGCTTGGAGAGCCTAGAGATTGGACTGAGGCAGAAGTCTCCACAGTGGGCAACATTGTTGGTGAGATACAAGTTAATTTGTATTTTTCCTTTGGATGCGTCCTAATTCAGTGGCTGCAATCGATTTTAGTAAATCTACAATCTGAAACCTGCTCTGCATTCAGTTTCAAGGGGCGTCCTAAACCCCCCTTTTCTCCTAACCACAACTTTTTCATACTGGGTGAGAGATCGTTGTTGTAACTTAAATAAACGTTTTAAATGTATGTTCCTATTTGTCTCCTAGTGGGCCTGAACGCAGACGAGATGAGGTCTCTGGAGGCCCCTGTCTTTGCCTACCTATCCAAAGACAGCATTCATCGCATTCCTGTAGAGGTGTTCTCTGTGAGTCACTTCTCAGCTTCAAACTGCTTTCTTTCATTTCTATATTATTGTACTCATTCGCCCTATTGATTGTTTCCCCAATGGACCTTATTAAATAGCGGCTCCATCTTGGTCCTAAACTCAAGAGCTGGATTCAGGTCAATCAGACGTATTGACCAATCTCTTTCTCCTCCAAAAGGCCCTGTCCCTCACTCAGCTGAGGTCCCTGGGTGCAGAAAACCTCCTCATGGTGACTCCCGCCCAGAGAGAAGCTCTGACCACAGAGCAACGGGCTGCCCTGGACGAGACACTGACCGACACTCGTGCGGAGGGGTCAGCCTCTCAGCCTCTCGCCGCTGATCCCCCTCAATCAGGTAGGGAGATCATATACAAATGACCTCTGAGTTAATGGCATAAGCTCAAATCTGTAATGGTGGTTTATCAAAGACTACAATGACCAGAATGCAATGCGGTCATCAATTGTAATTTATACTTCGTAATGGCCGTTTGGGAGTCTATTTGTCACGTATCAAATATGAACAATGAAATTATACTGTTCTAAGGAGCATAAGTGTTGTTTTTGAGGTTAGCAATGTCAAATTAATGCCATTGATCCGCTAGCGGCTGTACAATAATTTTATTTATATTATTTTCAATCCACTGTATTGCACCTCTTACTAGGTGCTCCGTCCATGACCATTGAGGGCATCGCAGCGTTCATGAAGCCCTTCCTCTTCCTCTTCCTCGGACTGCTGCTGCTTTAGAGCCGGAGACCTCAGCTCTCAATCACGAGTAGCACTATTAAGCACTTGCTACTGTGAAGAGGACCATAGATCTTTATACTCTATATTTACAAATCATTTGTCAACATATAGAATATATATTTAGGATTCAATTGTAACTGAATGGAAGGTAAAATTGATTGGTCTACGTATAATGCTTTGAAATGTGGAAAATGAAAACTGTAGGTTAAAGATGGTCGTAATAGTGATACAGATGATTAAATTAGATGTCAGCAGTGCACCATGATGATGTACACAATTACAGGAAGACAACCTACATGTCATGTTCAAATAAAACATTTAATCAAATTTTTTGTCAAGGCAGTTAAATAGAAGTGACAGAGAGAAAATTCTTTCTATATAACATAATAAAGTACATTCCCCAGTGTGTATTGTACATCCAAATTATTTAGCTATGAAAATCTGCTTAAATACAAGGTTATGCATGGTCATCTAGTTTAAGGCATGTTGGAGGAATACAAAGAATCACAAAATATACATTGAGTTTGTTTAAAGTTTCTCATAGGACAATACAAATCCCTAAACTACACTTAAAAAGCACAGCAGACATTCACACGATTAAAACAGACACATTAAACAAACACGCACACCTCCATCCCCTTACATGCCAAAGAAACTGTCATTCTGTTAAATATTGTTTACTTACTGTCTTTAAATAAATTGGTAGCAATTGCCTATAATGTACAACCCGGAAATTAAGAACAAAAAGTACTTTTAGAAAATCGTCATAAGTAGAGAAACTAAGATTGATGTCACATTACACTGCCGTCATCACATTGTGGTCGCCTGTGAAGACAGAAATAAAGAACAATCTGGAGTACAAAATCTATTCATCAAACTTCAGAGTGGCTCGCTGGGAGATCCTGAGTGGAAATTACAATCATGATCACTTTTGTTTCTCGAATAAAATCGCAGTAGCATTGTTGGTTAAGAGAGTACACAGGGCGTACCCCCGACACGAGGACCAGGACATATGAAAGGCACTTTGCATTCCCTCGCTTCATCCAACGCACTTCTAAACCTGCACTTCTGCCATGGCCCGTTTAACTTTTCTCCGCGGCGTTCTTGGCGTTGATGAAGGCCATCCCGTGCGTTCTGAAGTGCGTGTTCAGGTCGCTTGCTCTGTCGAAGCTCTTCCCACACACCCTGCAGGGCAGCCTGCCCTCCCCATCCCTCCCCGGCGCCGCGGCCCCCTGGGAGGCGGGCGACGGCGGCAGCATGAGGTCCTCGTGGCTCCCGCTGGGCCCGGGGGAGGCTGCCGGCGCCAGCCGGTCCCCGGGCCCCTGGTGGAGGTCCGCCGGGGCGTCCCGGACCTTGTGGGTGATAAAGCGGTGGCGCGATAGGGAGGACGCTGATGTGAAGCAGGCTCCGCAGTGCAGGCACTGCTGGCCCCCGCCGGCGGGCCCCTCGGTGCGGTGCTGGGGGATGTGCTCTAGGAAGACCCCCTGGTCCTCCGTGGTGAACCCGCAGGGGGCGCAGCGGAAGCCGGACTCGGGGAGGGCAGGGGGGGTGGGCGCGGCTGCCGCGGAGAGCCGGGTCCTCTTGGCCGGGCTCGTTCCGCCCGCAGACGCCTCTTCTGGCTCGGCCCTCCGGGGGATCCTCCGGCCCGGGACACACCCGGAGCCACCGTCCTGCTCCGAGGAGCTGTCGTCCAATCCACTGGCTCCCTTTAGCCGCAGGACAGGAGGATTAGTGGCACGTTATGCACAGCCTCAGGGAGCTCATGATAGTGATAGAGGATGTGGTACCAGTGAGGAGTCCTGGCTGACTGCAGCGGTGCCGTGTCTCAGCTGAATGTGTCTCTCAAGCATCACCCTGCTGTTGAAGGTCTTCTGACCTTTGGTACAGAGCCTACACACACACACGCACACATCTCAGAAGCATGCCACTAATGTAAATAAGAAGAAGAATGCAAAACATGTGGACTTTATCTACAAAAACAAAAAAAACAACATACACATTTATACAAATGTCCACTTAATGACCAATTGTCATACAGTGACCCTGTGTCAGCGCGAGTACAACACAGAGATAAACATGTGCCGTGTCTGAAATCGCGCACTTACGTAAGTGCACTTACATTGAGTGCACTTCATTATCCCTAAAGCACACTTACTTAAAGGCGCAGTGCTCTCATTTCTACAGTGCACTGTCAAAACAGCCTTCGCGCACCTACCGTAAATGAGTTTGCAGTTTGACGGTTCTTCTTCTGTGGTATTTTTTTTCTGCTTCATCCATAATTCGCCCATCATTTTAATAGCTACCAATTTCAATTACCATCAATCAATTTATATCGTTTTTTTCTGTATTTATTTTAGCGCTGTATGGTTAGATTTTTTTTTTTCAACTGTTACAATGTCCTCCATTTTCAGATTTGAAATTCCCGCCCCCTCCGCTACGTAGACAAGATGGCGGCCGTTGAGGGTGGAAAGTGTCCATCGGTGCACACTCAAGTTTTAGATCGTTTTGAGTGCGCCGCCGAGGTACTTCCAGTGCACTGCGTTTTGGCCCAATCTCAATTTATGCGCAAAGTCCACTCAAAAAAGTAAGTGCAAGTATAGAAGTGCGCGATTTCAGACACAGCAATGGTCTGGTTCTGGACTGAGAGTTCTAGGAAGGAGTGGGAGGGACTCTCTCCAGGACCACCGAACAAACGGCTCCGTCCTCCAGCCTCCAGTTTGTTCTGTGATCCTGGAGAGCGGCGACCCACAAGGCCCGGCGTGTGTGGGCTACTCACTTGCAGTGGAAGCCGCGGTTCATGCCCTTGTGCTTGACCCTGATGTGGCGCCGAAGGCTAGAGGTGGTGGTGAAGGTACCCTCACACTTGGTACAGGGAAACTTCTTCAGTGTCAACAACACACAAATACACCTGGTTAGCTTTGTAGTCCTCAATTAAATACCACCAGGTTTGGTACCCCTCTCGAAGGGGCCCCGTCCCGGAGTAGCCCCAGCTGACCAGCAGCCCTATCAGGGCCCTCACCAGGGGAAACATCACCAAAAATCTAATAACGCCAGCATTGGTGACGGTATATCTGAGAAAGAAGTCAGACAGTATGTAGTGGGGAGGCTTTAGGGTGAGAGCTGACCTTGCCGTGCTGCTTGGCCATGTGGGCGAGGTAGAGCTGCCGGTCTGCGTAGTGCGTCTGGCAGGGCAGGCAGCTCCACGCCGAGGGGCCCCGGGGCCGCTCGCCGTTCACAGCCTCATCCTCGTCCTCCTCGTCCCTCCAGTCCTCCCCGTCCGAGCTCTCCGTCTTCAAAGAGGCCCGGGGCTGGGAGGCGGGGGCCAGGGCCGGGGGAGGCTCTGCCTTGGCTGGGACCGTCTTATGGGAAGCCTGGAGGATGGATTTGGACCCACTCAAAAAGCATCCTTGAATAAAATTGGAATTGTACATCATTTCTGTCAATACTAAAGGAATAAAAACGTTATCCAAGATGGACGTTACCGCTATGTGGTCCACCAGCGAGGTCCTCTGGGAGTACAGCTTGGGGCACTCGGGGCACTTAAACACGTGCACCGTCTGGTTGGCCAGGTGGGTGTCAAAGTGCACGTAGAGCAGGGACTTCTGGGTAAACACTGTTTCACACATCACACACTTATAGATCAACCTGCGGAGGAGAGAAAAGAAGATCTCCCAGTTCAGAACACCGTTGACAGGAGTCACAAAGGCTAGCCAAGCGTGTGCGTGCGTGCGTGCGTAGGTACTTGGGCTGGCCCCCGGTGAGGGTGGGGTGCTGGGCCGTGATGTGGTTCTGGATGCTGGGGGAAGACTTGAAGGCCATCGGGCAGCTGGGGCACTTATGGAACATGTCACAGTGAGCCATCTGGATGTGAGACTTGACCGAGATCAGACCTCCGAACACCACCTGGCAGCTGGAACACCTGCGGAGGTGAAGGACACGGAAGAACATCAGCAGCTCCCCTGAAACACTCCAGGTCTACGTTTACCCGTGTCCTCTGCGGACCAGCGGCGCTCACCGGTATCCGATGCGTCGGGTGAAGTGCAGGCAGGCCTCCTCCAGGTGGGTCTGGAAGGCCGCCTGGCTGGCCGCCGTGCCGCCGCACTCGGGGCAGACGTGGGGGGGGAGGGCCTTGTGGATGCGCTGGTGAGCGCTGGCGCTGCAGCCGTTGGAGAGCAGGATGGGGGGAGAGCACTCCTTGCACGGCTGGAGGGGTGTGGAGAGGGCAGGTTAGCAGCGTGGTCACGTGAGGTGGGATACCGACCGTACGGCGTTAGTAGAGCGGACTCACGCTGCTGTACGCTGGGTTGAGCTCCTGGAAGTGAGCGGCCACCTCTTCTTTGCTGCTGAACTGAAGCAGACACTCGGGGCACTTGTTGCCGCTGTACTGCACCGCTTCGGCCGCCACCTTCCTGCCGGGGGGGGCCTGCTGTGGCTGTAGAGCGGGGGCCAAGGTGCTCACACTGGGGGTGGAGGAAGACGATGGTCCGGCGGAGGAAGTCACTGAGGAAGAGTTGGGGAGAACAAAGCAGCCCGATTTCACATTGGCCATATCACGTATAAAATCTCGCCCTACTCTATAGGGGTGGGAATCACAGGGTACCTCACGATACGATGTTGTACGCGATACATGGCTCGCGATACAGATAATATGGCGATACAGCGATTGTGCAATAATTGATATAGTGTTAGACACAGGGATTAAAGTGAAAAAAAATCTTCTGACTGAAATTTTATTTGCGTTACAGCCAAGTCACGTGCAATGTGTGAAACATGTTCCAGGTTAGGTTACTTGACACCTGCTTAAGAAATACAAATGTATAAGACGTCAGCACCAAATGCAGCCATCACGTTTAAATGCTCGACCAATACTGTTTTACAGGAGGAGGATTTTAAACAGCTGTTCTTTTGCATCTATTGCAATTTTTTTGTTGTCTTTTCAATTAGACTCTAAGATTTTTTTTTTGCAAAGCTTGTCTCATATTTTACTCTCTAAAAAAGGCTTGCCATCGTTCCCCGTTTCCGTCAGCCATGCCCATCTCCATTTATTTTTTTGTGTTTTATCAATATCCGATACATCAGAGCCGTCAATCATTATAAGGGAGTTCATACTAGCTTAACTTTCGCTCTGACACTCAACACTAACACAACAAAGAGACGTAAGATGTGGCGCGAAAATGGTGTGTATATATATACATTTGTATATAATATATTTAATATATATTTAATATATAATCGGGATGTACATTAAAATGCTTGTGTTTTCAGTCAATTTTAACGGTAGACCTTTTAAATACTCACTATATAATTTGACAATTTTACCGGCGTTGACGTATGACGACATAATACACGCGTGTATGTCCATGTTCGAAACTGCATACTACCGTACTGCCGACTACATACTGCGCGGTATGTACTGTATACTGCATACTGAATGTGGGATTCAGTATGCAGTATACAGCAGACCGACTGCACCGCAGTATACAGTATGCAAGTTTCCCAGAATGCATTTCGCGGCAGCGGTAGCGGTAAAGCTGCTAAAAGCTGTTTTAATTCTCGCTTCAGTGCTGTTAATACATCACTTTCTTAAGTTTTAATATTTTTTTATGCGAGAAAGTACCTATTTAGATCCTTAATATGCGATTAGTTTATCCAAATGACGCCTGTTTGTAAATTTGTCCCGACGTTATCGGAGATGTGAAGTGGCCTCTGTGAACTCCAAATGACGGAAATCCGTCGTAGCGACGGAGAACTTTAATCCATGGTTAGACAAACAAACGTGTTGCTGTTTATTTCCAGTCTAACCCTGTCATAAAAATGCAAAATAAATTCTTAAAAGAAAATAATATTATCGCAATATTTTGCGCCAGTGTATCAATTCTCGCATCGCACGAAGAAGGGCGACGATATATATCGCCGTACCGATAGTTCGTCCCACCCCTACTACTCCTACTACTATATGATCCGAGTATCCAAGGGGGTGGGTATCACTTACCAACGGCTGGAGGCTCTTGCTGTCCGATCATCTGCTCCACGGTGACGGGCTTCATGATCAGGTGGGAGCACTGCATGACCAGCCCGCGCTCCTTGTGCTCGCGGGCGTGCAGCAGCAGGCTGCACTTGTTGAAGAAAGCCAGCCGCTTGGCGCAGTGGTTGCAGGTCACCTCGATACGCAGCGAGCGGCGGTCGTAGTGCCGGGCCAGGCTGCGCTCCAGGGCGAAGGCATCGCCACACTCCAGGCAGCGGTAGCCCTGTGGCAGGGGGAGAGCTCTCCAAGTTGGATACAGTGACATAGGCGGCGGCACACTTTGATTCATATTCATAACTTTCAGCCATGTTCTAAACACAAATTAAACCGAATCCCAATCCCAGCACAATTTTCTATTAGCCTGGCTCCGCCCGCCTACGTACTTCCGCTCAATTTTCAATTCCCTTGCTACGTCTGGGTTTGCGGTTTGAGGCTTTCTCCGGCCAAATTTTGCCGGTCCACTCAGCGAACAGAGGGAGGGGCTAAGAACAATGACATTGAGGTCGTGCTCTAGTTTCAGTTGCAGTCAAACGTTAGCGATTGGTTATGGCACATCCAGAGTGGCACTGGGCAGATCGTATAGTTTTAAACTCCAACAGACACCGGCCCTCAAGTGAGTTAACGTTTGTCAATAGAGAGTGGCGAGACTCTCTGTGCAAATTAAATGAAGTACGAGAGTCTGGTAGGACCAGTCTAATTTTCGATCACTTTTCAGTTCAAATAAGTCAAAAATTTGTATCTGGTCTTATAAATAAATATAAATAAATAATTAAGTATTAATCAACAAAAAATGTAATGAAAAAAATCAGAAATCAACAGTCTAATAATACTTTATTTTGTGACTGAACTTTAAGAAGGTAACCCCTAGGATCTTGGTGCATAATCAGAATTTGACTGACTTCCAAATTAACTTGCATGGTCTTTAATCCACATGAAGGACATGGAAGCCACTGGGGGGTGTTGTTACCTGTGCAGGCAGGGGCAGGCCCCACTCGGCGGGAGGGGGAGAGCTGAGGTCTGGCTTGTAGCTGGGCAGCAGGTTCTTGCTGTTGAGGATCTTGTTGAAAGCCTCCACCAGGTTGGACTGGCTCTTGGAGATGATGGCCCCCGTGTTGTTCACGATGGAGGCGGGCCTGCTGCTCCCCTGGGGGGGCTGGAGCGCGGCGGGCGAGGACACCGCCAGCCCACTGGTCAGCGTCTTATGGCCGAGGCTGCGCAGGTCGGCGCCCGCTGACCGGAACCTTGGGGAGGAGGAGATGGTGGGCAGCGCTGCCGACTTAGTGATGCTGACGGCCGCCGCGGAGACCTTTGCTTTGGTGTCTGCAGAACCTTTGCTGCTCTTCACCTTGCTGGCGGCCACCAACATGGCCGTACTGGCGTCCTGGAGCGCTGACGCTGCGGCAGGGAGTTCGCCACCCTTTGCTGTTTTTTTCAGAAACTGTTGGGATGCGTCGGTCTTGGGCTTGCTGGTGAGAGGGGCCGGTGGTGGGAGTGGCGGTGGTGGTGGGGTGGAGACCGCTGCCGCCTTAGAAGAGGCTCTGCCTTTCCCTGCTGGTCGGGTCACAGTCCTCGTGATGGCGCCCGTAGGTGTTTTCACCATCTTGATTTTGACTTTAAGCGGGCGGGAAGGAGATGACATTCTGCCTGTGACTGCAGTAGTGGTCGACACAAGAGCTGCAGTGGACGAGTCTGCTGTCAGACTCTCCTTATCCATTTTCCCTTCATATTCAACCTCCATTTTATCCACATCACCTTTATTGACACCTCCTGTTCGGCTGTCCTGACTTAAATCACTGTCCATGTGCTCCACTTTGTCCAGACAGGTCCCTTGGCTGAAGGCGGCAGGTTGAACTGGGCTTGGGCTGCTCTTGGGGATCACATAGCCCGTTTGATCGGGCGGTGGGCTCTCGGGAGAGTCTCTGTCATCTATCACATGCTCAGGGTATTCCTCCTCTTGTAAGGTGGAGCCCTTCTGGTTAGTGGAGATGTGTGCTTGTGGTTGCTGGGAGACTAAGGGCGGAGTAGGAGACGTGGACGGCAGTTTCTTGGGACGAAGTTCAGTATTTAAAGACGTCAACAAAGAGGAGAGACGAGGAGCACCTGGATGTTTACCAGACTCTTTTTCAGGAGAGCAACGCTGCTTCATGGATACGGATCGCCGGGGATATTTTGGAGGAGAGGTAATCAGCAGCTCTGGGCTTTCATGAATCATTAGTGGGCTTCCTAAATCAGGCTCTGAATCCTCTTCATCGGACTGAATGATGTGCCTTAACCTGTCTCCTGTACTCTCGGCCTGGGTAGGACCGGAGGCTTCTGTACTGTGATGATAGCCCGGCTTCTGTTGTAGTTTGTGTTTGAAAAGAGGCGGTGGGTTTTGGTTTGAAGGAAGAAAGTGTGTGGAAGCTGATGAAGCTGGAGGTTGGACGGCAGAGCAATCAGAGATGATTGACGACTGCGGGTAGAGTGGGTTCAGCTTGCTCATGAGGTCGGTTGTATGTCTAAGCGATTCTATTTGAGCTAGTCCCCTCTTATTCTCTTCACTAGAGGGCAATGCAGAATCACTTGACCAGTGGTCTCCGTTAGCCTGATCCTTAGACTTGATGCCTGATTCTTCAAAGCCATTGGACTTCTGAGGTCCACTACTAGGGTCACTGAGTGTTTTCTGGCTCAGCTGAGAAGCAGGAAGAGTATCACCCTCGTGTTTAGAGTCTAATCCACAAATAAAAAAACTGTCTGTGCTATCAATCGAAGGTTTGGTATCGTTTGTGAAGGTGTTATCAAGTTCTCCAGAGGATTCAGGCCTGACTCTATTCTTCACTATTACACTGACTACTGGGGGGTTGCTTTGGGAAGCTGGCGAACACGGAAAGCTAGACGGACTACCGTCGTCTGTTCTGCTTTTCCCCGAGTTCCCCTCCTGCTCCTCGCTCTCTTCTGGACTCGACTGAATGGCTTCCTTGGCATCAACGTCGGGAATGTCAAACGCTGCCAGCAGGTCGTCAAAATCGGGGGTCTTCATATCCCCCATTACCTGCAAAAAGCGTGAGACCTGAAAGTGTACAAACAACTTGCTAAATGCACGCAATAGTTCGTTCAGGTAACTTTTAACATTTCTAATCAAATATCTAAAGTGAAACTAAAATAATAAACAGGATCGTCTCAATAGTACCTATTTGTAAGACGTAGTTGTGCGCTATCTGGACACGGCTCAGCGTGTCATGTCAGTCCTGCCAGTGTTGTTGCCAGATTTCGTGCCCAATCTTGCAACACTTGCTACAGCGCGCTGCAGCCAGGGTTGCCGGATTGGGCTGAAAATTGGCCCCAATCTGGCAACACTGTCTGACACGTTAGAGCGGTGGGTCACTGGTTAGCCACCACAGCTTTAGCATAGCTGGATATCGTTGTGTTTCAACTTTGCCTTCTTTTTTTAATATCTTGCTGTCCCTGCCATATTATTGTAACGTGTTTCTAATGCGTGTAACATATGTAGCCAACTTTCATACATTTATACTAACAACAACGTCAATAAACTTTGTTTACCTGCTAGCAGAATTGTTTCCTGCCTTTTCTTTCTGGCGCAGAAGTTAATCGTCACTGGTCGACTGGTACACGATTGTATGAGCTCAGAATGAACCCTACCGGTGGTGCATAGCTACTGTGCCGATGCCCGCTAAAGCGTGAATAAGCTCAACCCAGTGGTAAAAAAGTTGTTGCCATTTATTTACATTTGCTGTTCGTTTAATGATCAAATCCTAAAGGAAAAAAAAAAGGTCTAGATTGACATGGAAGACCATTTCCTCCCTAACTCGTTTCATAAATTTGCTCACCAATGGCAATTTTCATATTGTACGTTTATTAAGTAGTTGTTGCAGTCATCGCAATACAAAAGCCTCAATTATGTCCAGACACAAACATGCACAAATAAACTCACGCACACTAATGTGTCACACATGTTTCAAATAGAAAAATATTGAAGGAAGTTGACATGAAGTTTATGGTTGTACAGAATGCCTTGTCAAGTGAGTTCAGGTTAATCGGTTAAACTGAAATAAAATTACACCTGGCCTTATTTTGTTTATTAGTCCTACACTCTTTATTTATTGCTTTCCTCATCCTTCTTGGCGTCAGGTTTTGACCCTGTTTGGGGGGCAAGAGAACCCATTGCATTGCGGATGGCTTCGTTATTGGGGTCCACTCCAGGGAGATTTTCTAAGACACTCTGAAGAAACTCTGGGTCTTGCATGACATCGTAGTCCTCCTCATCCTACGGACATCAAGGATGATACAAATGAATGTAAACTAATAACAAGGAAGATGTGGCAAATATTTCCCTGGGAATGGACTCTTACCTTGGCCTCAGTGGATTCCATGTCAGCCCCAGTGTCCATGTCCTCACCTCCAATCTCTGAGACAGAGGGACAAACTTGCATTGTAAACCAATGTGAATTATTGTAATAGAAAGCTGTATATCTATATGCAAATCAAGGTCATGCTTCTCAAAAGTTTTTAGTGACCAACCTCCCCCCTGCATGGACATCTGCAGTGCATATGCGATCTGCTCGTCCTCCGTCATGCGGCTGAAGTCAGGCAGAGCAGGTGTGGCCGTGTCCGTCTGAGTGACAGACATCTTCAGCAGGGCCTCCTCACTCTCTGCAACAGAAACAAATGAAACAAAGGAAGGAATAAGAAGAGAACACTTGGCGAAAGAAGAGAACTCCAACAGAACAACAGAGTAGGATTGGGTGCCAAACTGAGTGGTAGACACTCGCTTACCGTCTGCAGGGGAGGGCACCCCGGCCTCAGCAGCAGACACCACAGAAGCTCTACGGGCCTCGTCCTCCTGTCTCTGCCTCTGCTCCTCCATAGATACTCTCAAGGCCTGTAGATAGTTCAGAGGAATAATGATCACCAACTATCTGTAAACTGGTCCATGATACAAAAATTATAATTGAAAGGCCTACTGGCCTTATGCAAATCATCGAGTCTTCTAATAAAATAGGATTAACCAAATGGTTAATGCTATGTTGCAATATGTTGCAACACATATAACAATGTTTACCAAGGCCAGTTCAGGGTCTGCGCTTGGATCCACTCCAAACTCAAAGTCACTGGCCCCAAGGCCGAGGATAGCACCGCCCTCCCCGGCCAAGATGGGTGAGGAAAGGAGAGCATCGGCCAGGCTGGGCCCTGGAGGAACGGTAACCAGGTGAGATCCCGCTCCCTCTTTTCCATTCAGGGTGTTTATGAAGGTAGTCAGCTTCTCTGTGTTAATCTCCTGTGGGTAAAACATAAAAGGGTCTTCCATACACGATCTGGCCGGTGCTTGATGCTGAAGGCCACGTACGAGTTAGGTTTAAGCTTCTGTCACTTATGGTATAACGTCACAATGATTGTGGACGTGTGGAACTTCATCTGGACAGCGGTTGCTGTTGATATCCATATCGGATATGTTTCTCAGACAGGATGCGTGTGATTGGCGGAGCTCTGTTTGGGCATCAGTTGATATTGATTTCTGCGAGAGGGTTGCACTTCTCGGGTACTCGTAGTATAATGCCAATGAGTGGCATTTTATATACATCATCGCTCAACATAACTCTCATACACAACGGTAAAAAAAGGGCGTGGGTAGTAACCTTGGGGAGAACTCGCCATCTTCCTAGAACTCGTAGCCTAAAACTAATTTTTTCAAATCTCATGGGATTCAAATTCAAGCGGAATCAGGGGGTTCCACTTACACCTTAAAGAAGAAAAATAAATACCTCCTCTCCAAAGTTTATGATATCCACATTGACCTTTTCCTTTTTGAGACGCTTGGCCATTTTAATCAACTAGGGGAGAGGAAAACATCATTCAACAAATGAAGCACACACCTGCTTTTTGTCAGAGACAATAGTGTGCTCACAATTTCAGAATACTAGCTAGTTGTAAAATTTCAGCTCATAATGAAGCCATACAATAAAACATTGTTTAGTCCAAAACTGAAAGCTTTTGGCATAAATATTAAATTTCATCAAACGTATCTAGGTAATCTATATGTCCAGCAACATTAGGTGTACAACATGTACTAAAGAGGTTGATTGCAATACGGTTGCTTGCTTGACACATGTTTAAGTAAATAACAAATTGTTCAATAGTGGCAACTGACATTGAGTACAAGACACCAAACTTACATCCTTCTCGTTGTCTTCAACTGGACTGCCAACAAATGCAATGATGCGCATCTTGTGGTTTTTCCCCTGTCTGTGCTTCAGAGCAAGCTGCAGAGGACACAAAAACAGTGAACCAGGGACTATACTTCGGCACTTTACTATATTGCACCTTTATTTGAATCACAATAACTACTTCACAACACTGTGAATATTCTATTCTGTATAATGTATGCACTGTCTGTCTATATATGTTGTGTGCATTCATTGTTGTCTTATTGCACTATTATTATGCTATGTTATATGTTTGTCATTGTTTTTTTGCATTATTAGGTTATTATGTAATATGTTGTTTGGTAAATATATTAATAGCACATTTGGAGGATGGGGAAACGCAATTTCGGTCCTCTATGTAACTTCTTAAACGGTCGGTCTGACATTAAAGTTCACTTTGACTTTGACCATTGAACAATTTAAAATGAATCTCCAAGAAACTGAGCGGAAAGCCTCAATGGTCTTATTTTGTGAAAAACAGTATGGACTTTTTTGTGCCTCTTGTGACACAGAAGTTGAGAAACAGTTGAGAGGGACGGGAAAACTGGTCTGGAGAATAAAGTCGACGACATGCAGCACAGCACCGCAGGTGGCAGTCGAGCCTGGTTCCATACGAAGTACTCAAACCTTAGTGTCACTAACATTTGGTTACTTGAAAATAGCTAATACCGTATGTTTTTGTTATTTTCTCAAACATCCTACCTTGTTGCCTTTAAAAGGAGAATTAAGAAGATTAGAAGCTACTTGGAGGCTGCAGTTATTTCTATTCAGTCCCTCTACTCACATGTGCCACCCTGATGCCTGTGCAGAAGCAGATGTTTCCACGGGGCTGGACAGCGTGCAGCTTGGACAGAATCCTTCCCGTGTCTGGAGTCAACGTGGTCAGCACTTCGCAATTGCTGACAAAAGATGTACATATTTGTATTATTAATATTAACGGTAAATTCGTTTTTTTGCTCAATGTATACACAATGTGTTGCCTTCTTACTCGGCCATAGTAATGAGGCCCACGTTGTTCTCTGGGTTGCTGCGGGTCTTTGAGTGACAGACGATATTCACTGCGTCCTGTTGGGCTTGTAGTCTTGTGGGCATGAAGTCTCCATTGCGCATGTATTCACTGTTATCCACACTAAGAGAGGAGACAAAGTGGTCTGATGAACCCAACTATCCAAAGCTTTAGTTGAGTCTGGGGATTCAGTGAAAATTGTGCTGACGGTTGACACCAATGGCATATGTCAGGGCTTTGCCACTATTAGACTATACGCTATATAGATCCTATAGCCACCCAATTATAGCTATTCATTAAGATAGACAACAATACCTGAATACAGATCAATACAAGATGAATTGCTGAGGTCCAACAGTCGTGTTTTACTCATCATTTTCTCATCAGAACAGTCAACACAATAAAGCGTTAGCCCAACACTAGTATCTCGAGAAGAATCGTTAAGGACGGAACCAGTGGCGAACGATATCTTCCAGATAGGATGACATTGTTGTAAGCTAGCTGGGAAAATGACTCAGGCGTTCACTGAGCCCGCACTGATGATAAACAAGGGACACGCAGGTTATTAAATGTTGACTTAGGACCAGAGCAAGGCCACCGGGTCACCTACTTTAGGAGACAATGTGGATAAGAAAAAAATGAAATAAAGAAACATTTACACGCAATATCAAATTTTATGTTCTTACCAAACCATAGTACTTTCGAGCCCCATTTTGGATTCTCCACTGGTTGTCAAAGCTATCGTGGAGGATTATGGGAAATGGTGTTCGGGGGAGAGAGGAGTTATCTTGATGCCTCGGACACCAGCATTCATAGCGTTCCCGTTTGTCTTGGTGATTGTGTATGAAATTGGCTAGTCGATGTTTATTATTAGCTACATTAGAAAAAATATATATATTGATACCCCCTGGCTCTACTTTGCTGTTGTTGTTCACACTTACTGTATGTTTGTTTTGTTGTTCTTAGTCATACTTGTTCCCACTTGTTTTTGGTTCCACAAACCTCAGCCTGATATATGTGGAGAGGATTTTTTTCAAAACACTCTCAAACACTTGACTCCTGGCTTCAGCTTTACATGCTGCATCCTCCTTTGCAGTGTGCAGATGTTCTTAGGCAGTGGAATCTGCATTTGCTGGAGGGTTTTATAACCAGTGGTCCATTTTATTAGTTATTGTTTTTAATTTTCTCCTTTCCTCACTGTATTCCTCTCTTGTTAGCAGTTATATACAGTCAGGTCCATAAATATTGGGACATCGACACAATTCTAATATTTTTGGCTCTGCACTCCATCACAATGGATTTGAAATGAAATGAACAAGATGTGCTTTAACTACAGACTTTCAGCTTTAATTTGAGCCTATTAACATCCAAATCAGGTGAACGGTGTAGGAATAACAACAGTTTGTATATGTGCTTCCCACTTTTTAAGGCACAAAAGTAATGGGACAAATTAACAATCATAAATCAAACTTTCACTTTTTAAAACTTGGTTGCAAATCCTTTGCAATCAATTACAGCCTGAAGTCTGGAATGCATAGACATCACCAGACACTGGTTTTCATCACTGGTGATGCTCTGCCAGGCCTCTACTGCAACTGTATTCAGTTCTTGCTTGTTCTTGGGGCATTTTCCCTTCAGTTTGGTCTTCAGCAAGTGAAATGCATGCTCAATCGGATTCAGGTCAGGTGATTGACTTGGCCATTGCATAACATTTCACTTCTTTGCCTTAAAAAACTCTTTGGTTGCTTTCGCAGTATGCTTCGGGTCATTGTCCATCTGCACTGTGAAGTGCCGTCCAATGAGTTCTGAAACATTTGGCTGAATATGAGCAGATAATATTGCCCGAAACACTTTTGTCAGCAGTCTAAGAATGTTCCAAACAGTTGATTTGGCCACACCTAATGTTTTTGCTATCTCTCTGATGGGTTTGTTTCGATTTTTCAGCCTAATGATGGCTTGCTTCATTGATAGTGACAGCTTTTTGGATCTCATATTGAGAGTTAACAGCAACAGATTCCAAATGCAAATAGCACACTTGAAATGAACTCTAGACCTTTTATCTGCTCCTTGTAAATGGGATAATGAGGGAATAACACACACCAAGCCATGGAACAGCTGAGCAGCCAATTGTCCCATTAGCTTTGGTCCCTTAAAAAGTGGGAGGCACTTATACAAACTGTTGTAATTCCTACACCGTTCACCTGAATTGGATGTAAATACCCCTCAAATTAAAGCTGAAAGTCTGCAGTTAAAGCACATCTTCTTCGTTTTATTTCAAATCCATTGTGGTGGTGTATAGAGCCAAAAAGATTAGAATTGTGTCGACGTCCCAATATTTATGGACTGTATATATATATATACACAATATTCATCCCTGTTCTTCCACTTTGTTCTTGTTTCTCAAGTTGGATACACACACACATTCTTGTTGTCTAAAAAAAATACTATTTCATTCATCCAAGTGTAATGAATTGTTATTCTCTAATATATTTGATATTTTGTGTATGGCTTAGTCTTAAAAGTATCATGGTTGTGTGGTCAGCTCCTACCTCATCAGAAGAAGTTGCCTGGAAACTAAATGCTAAATGGACTGTTGCTGCCCTGCTTTCTCAATCGCTCTCTGACGACGGCGGTCGTCGGAGAGTTAATCGGAATTACAAGCAAAATCAAGGAAATTCAAAAGTCCAGTTGCGCAAAAATGAACATCTTGAATCGTCTTTGATTTCAGAACAGATGTAGTAAGGTAAAAGTTAAGGTTAATCCGCTAAAGTCAGTAGCCTAGTGCTAGCATGCTAACAAGAACGTGAAGCTTTCCCTCAAACTTAAATCGTATCTAAGTAGCTTTCAGTTGTCACCCTACCACTCCAAATGTAAAACTGACATTTACAAATATGCAACAATAGTCAGGAAAGTACTTGGGTATGTGTTTTTTTAAATAATATTTACAATTCAATATTGCAATCGCTGCTGTCAGTCCCATATATGAACTTGGTAGCACAGCGTGTTTGGGACTATACAGACTTACATGAACCATGTGACCACCCCGCCGGCGAGATCACAGAGTGTCGCATCTCTTCTCTCTCTATTGCTCTGCATGGACCTATTAAAGAACGATCGATCCACACTTCGCGGTTTGACCGTTTTGAGTGCACCATCCGGGTCTTTTCAGGACACTTATTTTCGCCCGATCCTAATTGGAACGGCCTACGTACTCAAACTAAGTATAGTAAGGGGCCACTCACACTAGGGCCGTTTGCCTGTTCCGTGCTGCAGGAAGATTCAGCACGATTCCCCCCCTCCCCACTCCCCCCGCTGGCCCGTGGTCACACTGCTCCCAAAGGCCGTGGCCTGGGCACGATTGCTCCTTCATACATACGTCATCACGTCGTCATACGATAAATACGTCATCACCAAGCGTCCTCGCCGCAATAACAACAATTGAGAACAACAACGTGAATGCTGTCGTCGGCCCAAATTTCAAGTAAAAACTCGACTTCACTTCGCACCAACATAAACCCACTCTTGAACCACTTGCCGCCATTGTTTAAAATGATTGTTGTGGGGAAGAAGGGCATGGACCTATAAAGAAAGAGGGTCGCGCAAGGACTACGTCATCCAGCTCACGTTGCGTATCCGCGCGTGTGCGCGTGTCATCTCAGTAGCATCTGTACTTTGGCCACGAAACACCTCTCCCAAGTGTGCCGTGGCCGAGGGGCTGTTCCGTGCTGGAATACGGATGGCAGGGGTCACACTAGCCAAACGTTCTAGACTTTAGTATGCAAATGAGCTCGGGCCCAGGGCCGCGGCCCTAGTGTGAGTGGCCCCTAAGTACGGATAGTATGCATATTGGAACAATATGCAAAGACTTACATGAACCATGTGACCACCCCGCCGCCGAGATCACAGAGTGTCGCATCTCTTCTCTCTAGCATACATTTTTTATTTGTTATTATTATTATGATAAATTTTATTTTAGTTTGAAAATGTGTTTGAATTACATGCTTGTTTACCACAACCAATCAACTTCCATTGTATATATGTTCTGAAATAAAAATCACATTTAATACTGGTAAACGAAGCAGGGGTTAGGAGGCTGTATCATTTTGAAATGTGGAGGGGTCTTGTCCCTCTTTCTCCGCCCTAGATTGCGACAATGGCAACAGCACACCAGGACAAGTCCCTTAGTTCTGATAGGATAGTTTTATTTACAGAAGGGTCAGACTGATAAACCCACTTGCTCTGTGACCTACTTGAATCACATAAAGGTGGATGTTCGACTGATATTTTACAATCCGCAATACATAGCCTACACAGCAATACGGTGAGTAGCTTAATAATAAATTGTACATATTCTAACCTACTTGCCAAAAGAGATAGGCCTTTGAAAACTTGTCAATTTCTATTTTAATAAAGATGGAGAAGGTAATACTATTGATGGCTGTGTTCACAACATGTTGCTCAATCCCTCAAGGTAAATCAACTTAACATTTGTTATCATGATGATATAATAATGTAGAATTATATGAATGAATGTGCTTCTTTTAATTGTTGCATATATTCTTCACTGGCTTTTCCCTTCTCTATAGATCTCTCAGGCAAAATGCTCACTTTTCCTAAAGAAACCGACACAGATCATGTAAAATTAATGACACCAAAGACCAGATTCCAGGCAGTTACAGCCTGCGTCAGGTTGCTATAAATTGATCAATGTTTTGTTTTTCTATTCCATTACATGACCAGATTAATCATTTATTCTTTATTTTTTTAAATAGATCCTTCACAGATATCACTCGGGACTATGCGATCTTCTCACTGGCTACTCGCACCCGTATAAATGCCTTTGGGATTTTCAAACTTGAAGCAACTTCAATCAGGATGCTGGTTCAGGATGCCGTGGCTGATTTCCCCGAGCTGTCTATACCATTGAACAAGTGGGTCTCCATCTGTGGCACATGGTCTTCTGAGACTGGGCTGACTCAAGTGTGGCTCGATGGCCAGCCTAGCTCTAGAAGGTTTATACATCAAGGAGAACCCCTCAATGAAGCGCCAATCACTATCCTGGGTCAGGAACAGGACTCCTATGGTGGCGGGTTTGACTTGAAACAATCATTTGTGGGGATGATGCAGGATGTCCACATGTGGGACTCTGTCCTCTCCCCATGTGAATTAAGGCGCTATGCCAGTAACCGCAATTTTACCCCAGGAAATGTGTTGAATTGGAGGGCAATGGAATTCCAGAAAATTGGAAAGGTGCAAGAGGAAGACAACCAAGATCAGTGCACAGCATAATGAAACATAACTGCCTATTACATGGGGTAACACTGAAGATAAAAAATTAAATGGGATAAAAGACTTTAAACAAGATTTCTTTATTTTATTTCTTTGAAGTTGGCGATAATATGAAAAACATCACCACCACATAACTAAAACATGGCAGGAAATATAGGCAGCACATAATGCATGAGTAAGCATTTCTGTGACTTCTATTTACATATCCACATTTTGAACAGGGTAAAGAGATATTAATTAGAGCACAAACATGCAATATGGGCTAATGGGCCATGAAAACATTAATGTAGAAAATAATGGTTAAGTTTAAGAAATTGGTACGAAGAACATCGTACTGTCCCATCTTCAAAATAAAAAATAAATACCTCAGATTGTACTCTCACAGAATAAGACTTTGAAATGATTTCAGTAAAGTAAATGCAGATATTTATGATTCTTCCTTAAATTTATCAAATGAAATGTTATGGAGACCCCACTACTAAACAGACCGGATGCCGATACCTGTCGCGGGAATTTTGCACCACTCTTTTGTCTAAACGGTTTCAGAATTAAGAGTCAGAGACTTATAACAATTAGGCTAATTTATTTAAGTAATAAACACAAAACATACAACAAACATACAACATACCCTGCGTCTCTCTAAGAGCTCCGCAAGGAGAAGTCCAAAGCATGGGCAAAAGCAAGGACATATACAGCGGCAGAGAGGTCTCAGGAGGCTGAGAACAGCTCTGCTCCCAGATAAAACTACAGTATGGTTAACCAGATGGTAAACTAAATACCTACAGGTCAGCCCGGGACATGGGCGAATGCTAGAGGCCGGTCCGTCAAAAGGGGCAAACGGATGAAAATAAACAACTATTTTATTACCATGTACATTTAATGCTAATAATCACGTTTGGGGAAAGCTCAATGTGTGACTGGCTCGTAGTGTCTGTAATACTGCACCCCGGCTGAATTTCGGGAATGTCTTCAAATACTGTGTTAGGGGCCCACTAATATCTATATTAAAGCATCCAAAGTAGCATACCATGGGACCTTTAATTTGTGAAATTGGGACGACATATGTACAATTTCAACATGTGGAGGGTACATGTCCGAACACCAACTTGTAATAAAACAAAAATGAAATAAAAGATTTGAAGCAAGACTTAGAAAATATGTTTATTTCTTTGAAGTTGGAGATAATATGAAAAACATCACCACCACATAACGAAAACATGGCAGGAGAAACAGGCAGCACATATCGCATGAGAAGGCATTTCTGTGACTTCTATTTACATATCCACATTTTGTACAGGGTAAAAATATAGTCATTAGAGCACAAATAAGCAACATGGGCCATGAAAACATTCATGTGGAAAAGCATAAGATTGTAAAATCCTAAATTATGGAAAGAATATATCTATCATAGCGTACTAACCACAAAGTATTAAAAAGGAAATTGACAAATATGTCAAGAGTATAATACACATTTGTTACAAAAAGTATTTTGTCTGTCAAAAGTACATAAAGAATTAGGATTTTGGACTCTAATTCATTCTTGCTATAATAAAGGAGTCTCTCTGAGATAAGACGGCAGACTGTTAGTATTGCATTCGTTTGTAGATGTTGTAGTGTTTGTTTTAGTGTGCTGACCCTTGGGCGCCATTGGTTTATAGGTCTCTTGTATAATATG
This sequence comes from Gadus morhua, assembly GCF_902167405.1. Taxonomy (NCBI): domain Eukaryota; kingdom Metazoa; phylum Chordata; class Actinopteri; order Gadiformes; family Gadidae; genus Gadus; species Gadus morhua. The sequence goes on from NC_044058.1 coordinate 4,261,946, forward strand.
GTTGAAGTACCATCTACAGATACAAATGGTGCCTTTAGGTTTAGGAAACTGGTATATAAAACATTGTACAGTCCCATTGTGTAGAAATCATAGCAATAAAGAATAAATACTCGGAGTGTACTCTTTGGTGGCCGTTTCATAAGATAAGACTTAAAACTGATTTCAGTAAAGTAAACTCAAGATAGTTATGATTCTACATTAAATTCATCAAATGAAATGTCAGGACACCACTACTAATCAGACAGGACAACAATCGCTACAAAAACTGAAAATATTCAAAATAAAAAACCCGAAGTATTCGGAATGTGGGGAGCAAAGAACTTTAAATGTGTCGAAGCAAAGCTCATTAGGACATGAAAACCCGCTTGGGGGAAAGAAAATCAATTGAGTCTTAAAACACAGGGCCAACAATCCACCAATATCCCTCACCAAAGGATGGTTGCTTCACTGCATTACCATCACGCAATCTCAAGCAGTCAGCCCCAACGTGACTGTGGTTTGTGCTGGGTTCTTTGGGGCCATGACCGCCTTCAACACACAGGACATTTTCACAACGCTCTACCATGCGGACCCATGGGAATTTTCCATCTACTGCTCACATTTCTTATTCCCCCTCTCTAATGCATAGACCAGGTGTGCCGAATGGTCTAGTCATATTTACATGAAGGAATTTTAGAAAATCAAAAACACTGTTTGCCTAAATTGATTGCGAGTGATTGCAAAATATCTCAATTGATATTTTATGCAAGGTATAACTGATTGTTTCCAAGCCTCAAACAACAAAATACACAAAGATAAAACAGACAAATCTGTTTATATTTAAATAAAACACAATTTATTTACACAATATAATATGTGCTAATGACTACAACTATCAAAAGAATAAAAGTTAAACATACTGTTTATACCAAGTTGGTCCAGGAGTGATTGTGACAATCATTTCTGTAACCAGCAGAAATAAAAGCTTTTACATTTATCAGACTTGCGCAATCTAACAGTATTTTTTCCTCAACTACACTGCCAAAAGGGTATTTAACTTTACTCTACGAGAGGAAACGCTAAGGCAATTTTGGAGCCAGTTCTGAAAAGTGTCACACAAAACAAATGGGCTCCAACCAGAATAAGCATCAATAACTGTGCTTGGACAGACATCCATGTTTGGCATCAACAGCCGTTTGGTTGGACATTCAGACCTTCATTTGTTCAACAAAGTCGGCCGTAGGGGTCAATATGCAGTAGAGCATTGAGAAATAAAACACCCTCACCCAAGTGGACGAGTGTTTGTGGTTACGGAAATAACCAGCATCAGAAAATTGACTTTTAGTAAGGTGTTGAGGCACAGACTCTGAACTTATGGCACAATAGTGGACAATATAGGACTATCCCAGCAACTGCATAATCCTTACATTAACCAATATTCTCCAACAGATGGCGGCACACATGGTCACAGCACAGAGGGAGATCTACAGTTCATGACCCTAACCCACCATGACATCCAACATATAGGAGCACACAACTCAAATTGACAATCTTTTCTTTTTTTTCATAGTTAAAACCAAGTTTTACTCTAGGATAATTATGACATCAGACACTCAGACATTTCAATCATTGAAATGCAAACATGATTACATCAGGAGCAGCACATTCCAACCAAGGTCCATTACAAAGAGTGGCCTATAATGGATGGAGGGTGTCCCGATAGAAAAACATGGTGTCCATGACAAGTTGTTAAGCCTCCCTTGACATCCAACGATCGACCTACTTACGCTGACCACACGCAAACCCGCACACATACTCTCTTTTACCGCCCAGGTATTCTCAATAAGCTGTACCACTATCATCTTTCAAGCTGGTTAGCTGTTAAAGAACAAGTGAACTCGCGGTTTCAGCTGGACTTCTAACACTCAGAATTAAAAACATGTGTTGAGTGATCTAGGAAAGGGCTAGGAAAGAGGGGGCGTGTTCCAACCCACAGCCGCTCTGTGACCGACGTTGTGTATGAGGTTTAAAATGAGCAACGTTGTATATTAAACGCACCACACACTTTAGTGTTATACTGAGAAGCTTAACCCTCACTCGGACGCGGATATCAATACAAGCCGTATCTCAGATCGAGCTCCACACATCCACACACAATTGAGCGTTGAATAATAGGTGTCCTGGAAGCCTAGCCCTCTCGGACGTGACCTTTAAAATCAACGGCTGCCCAGAACAGGCTCCAGACATCCGCACATACCATGGCCTCATAATTGGTGAAACTCAAGCCTCTTTCGGTAACCGTGGTCCAGCACTTCCCAGACAGAGCTCCCCCACATCCTACCTACATCCAAACACACCTCGCCCTGGTGTCCCTTGGTCATGACGCCAAGGAGTATACTAACAGGCACTTCGGGGTCTTGAAAAGACAGTTACCTGCGCTCGAAGCAGAGAGGAACGTTAACATGTTTTGGGTAGAATGGAAAAACATTGGATTTTACTCATTTTCTTCTCTTGATTACGGTCTTATTTTAGTTAGTGATAAAATGGCATAAATTAATAGGTTGACGGTCAGCAGCAAATATTACCACTTTTAAAGCGAAAAAACTGGTTTTGGGTTCACAGCCCCTTTAAGTTAAAGATCGCCAACTCTCCATCAGATGAAATGACACACACCATCATAACAGCGACGTGTCATCACAGCACACACATTGAGAATGTCAATCAAGGATTGTGAGAGCATTGCAAAGTATTTAAGAATAATATTGTTTAAAAAAACATGACAACTTGCTGCATAAGGGATGACTGAATAAATTGACTATTCTGGCTGCTTGTGCCGGGTCAGGGAAGTCTCGTGACGCGAGTGCGTGCATGGTAACGATATCTCTGTAGATGAAACTATATAATTTTACGTCCAGCAGCATCCACCCTTTTTGTGTGGATGGGGAGCGCCTACAATCAACCAGCGAGCCAAACAACAAACCAGCTTTCCTCTTCTTCCTCTTCCTCTCTCCCCTCCTCCTCCACCGCAGCTTCTCAGTGTCACTAGTGCCAGTGTTCACAGCCCTCCAGCCCGCCTCCTCACAGCAGCAGCAGCACCCACTGCATACGTGGGTGAGGACACGATGGATGGATGGAGGGGGAGGGGGAGGGCTGGATCCGCTATGGATGCTCTTCTCTCCACTTCCACCCACCATAATTCTCTCAGAACCGCTTTGTCCTTGGATAACACCGGAAACGCTTTTTACTGGGGGATGAAGAAGAAAAACAGCCAGGGGAACATTCAGTCATCGCAGACTCCCATCCACAACAGGAACACGCAGCAACCAGAGATATAGGCACGGTATTTATAGTGTGCATTATGTGAGCAGGGTCGTATGCGTGCATGTGGACGAGTGCGAGCGATTACTTACAAAACAGATGTTGGTCTCGGGGATGATATCCGATAATGAAACCACATCTTCATTTCCAGACAGGTTGCCAGAATGGTTTCCTGGTGATTCTGCCCCCAAACTGACACAAAAAGAGTTGAAGGAATAATTTATTAATTGAATATTCCAGACAACATGCAGGAAGAATGTGGAGCAGTGGGGCATAGTGAAGATCTGTAGATGGCAGTACCTGTGAGAAGCACCCTGGTCATGCTCCGTGTTGGCAGGTTTGTGCACTTCCACCCCCACAGAGCTGCATTGAGAGGAGTCATACGTTTGAAACCAACAGGAATGCCATGGATGATCTGCCCCATCAAGGGTGAGGTAAAATCAGACTCTAGTAGAGTAGTAGGTAGTCCTCTCACCGTCGTAGAGGAGAGGAGGAGGCCATCCCTGTGCTGCCCAGAGAGGAAGTGGACAAGTTGGCCTCGTAGTCAGCAGCGTTCTCGGCCAAGGGTGGGGTCCTTGGTACGAGATCCGGTCTGTCCGACTGCATGCCTGAACGCAAAGAACATTCATGAGGAACACGCCAAAATCTGCAGGGTCACCATTAAGCTGCATATTGTGTTGATTCTCATGATCTCACACTTACCACTGTCTCCGTCTGCCTCTGTGCTTTTGAAATGGCTGTGGTACGTCGCTCTGGGGTCACCTGCCGCCTGAGAGAGCGGGATAGGGCCCCCCAGGGTAGGGGCCCTCCTCAGGCCTCCGGGCCCCCCACCTCGGCTCTTCTTAGATGGAGATGCTTTAACTGGAACGAGAAACAGAGAAAGGATCACTCATTATTTTAGATTTCATAAGCTGCAGCTAATCACATTCCCTTATTCTAATACTCGTAATTACGATATCAACATTCATAAATATTGTTAATGACACATGCAAACACTTACGTGGAATTTTCTTAAACACTGTGTTACACATGAACTGCTGGAACCGCTCAGCGTAGAAGCCCGGTCTGTGAACTGAAACCGTGTCCTGCAATGGAAACCATTGAAGTCAGTGGTGTTCTGGCGTGGTTCTCATGTGGGTTCCATTGGCTGTCCAACGAGCAGACTCTTACCCCGTCGTGGACCAGGGCCTTCCACGAGTGCTCCAACTTCTTAATGAACCTGACGCATCCAAAAAGAAGAGGTGGGGGACGATGTCAATAATTTAAAATTATAACAAGATTAAATTAATGTCAAGAATGGGTATATTTGCCAAATAATTCTGTACACATAAAACATTACCATAAGTATTTGTACTTGTGACTGATTGCTTTGATGTAGCTTTCACATATTTTTTTAACATTTATCCATTTTTGCTGTTGGAAGTCCTAAAGAGGAGATTTCCCTTGTGCGTTCCTCCTGGATTTCAGATAATTCTACCTTAAACGACTGCGGTGGTTTGCCAAGCATTTTATGTCCTATTTGTTTAAACATCCTGTCAGCAACAAATACATGAAATTACACTCATTGCGCATGACCGGAGTCTTCCACAAGGCTAGGCCGACCTACTGCTTAAGCTAGCTATCTGTTCACGTGTTTTGGTGGAGGGGCTTTGGAAAAAGGCCTGAATGGAGGGTTGGATTCTATCGGTTCTATACTCTCAGAAGATAGCTTTCTCCAAAATGGCTAATGTAGACTCTCCAAAACTGCAAGGCCTATAAAATGTAATCTCTGTACCAAAAGAAACATAACACCTGTGAGATTGTCCGAAAGTGAACTAATCAATGTGGATACTAATCTTTTAGAGTGAATACAGCTAGAAGATAGAAGTAGAAAATTGGATTTTGCCTGAAAGTAATTTGAATGAATACCACGTGGAGCATTACAGTTGGGAGCTCTATCGTATGATAGGGCCAAAGCACAACATCTGATGACAACCTTGGACAATATCTGATGTCAATAAGGTGAGGTAGAGCAAAGATAGGTTTTAATGGAGGTAGGTTAAGGCGAATAGCAAAAAATAAACCTGATCCTAAACAGGTAGATATCTTTGGAAACCATTATACAATTTTGACATTTGACCCTCTTTTGAAAGGTCTAGGCGAATTTCACAAAATGATAGCAAAAAAAAAAAGATACACAGAGGGGCCACAAGATGGCGTTGAAGAACACGTGTTCTGATATTACTCACAAACTGTCAACATCGCAAGTTCGCAACCAACTCGATTTTGTCTAGAGGGGAGTAACTTAGTGGCCCCTCCCGAAGTGGTACAGCTCAGGTGGGCCTTGAACTGCTATCAGTCAGAAAGACCTAACAGCTAATGGCAACATTGAACTCTTGTGCAGGCTCGAACAGTGACACACACACACACACACACACACACACCTTTAAGGAGTTTTTCACCCGCTCCGTATCCTTGCTAGTTAAACAAGTTAATGCGGTGTGTTTGTTTTTTGTTTCCGTTGTAGATCCGGTATGGTGTTGTTGTTTTTCTAACGTGGCTAGTTGTTGCTAGACAGCAGGTGAAAAAACTACAACGTTTGCCAAGCCAAAAGAGCGTTAAAAAAATAAATGAATAACGCCGTTAAATTTGGTTTGCGTTAACGCCGTTAATAACGCGTTAAGCTGCCAGCACTAGTTTTTTTTTAATGTTTTTTGTTAGTTTGGCAAGTTTTACTCGCATAGTGATATGGTTTGGACTGTTGGAACCAGTGGAGTGTCAGCTTTATAGTCAGGTCCATAAATATTGGGACATCGACACAATTCTAATATCTTTGGCTCTATACACCACCACAATCGATTTGAAATGAAACAAACAAGATGTGCTTTAACTGCAGACTTTCAGCTTTAACTTGAGGGTATTTACATCCAAATCAGGTGAACGTGTAGGAATTAAAACAGTTTGTATATGTGGCTCCAACTTTTTAAGGGACCGAAAGTAATAGGACAATTGGCTGATCAGCTGTTCCATGGCTTGGTGGGTATTATTCCCTCCTTATCCCATTAACAAGGAGCAGATAGAAGGTCTAGAGTTCATTTGGAGTGTGCTCTTTGCATTAGGAATCTGTTGCGGTCAACTCTCAATATGAGATCCAAAGAGCTGTCACTATCAGTGAAGCAAGCCATTGGGCGGAAAAATCAAAACAAACCAATCAGATAGCAAAAACATTAGATATAGCCAAATCAACTGTTTGGAACATTCTTAAAAAGAAAGAACACACCGGTGAGCTCAGCAAAACCAAAAGACCCGGAAGACCACAGAAAACAACTGTGTTGGATTACCGAAGAATTCTTTCCCTGGTGAAGAAAACACCCTTCACAACAGTTGGCCAGATCAAGAACACTCTCCAGGAGGTAGCTGTATGTGTGTCAAAGTCAACAATCAAGAGAAGACTTCACCAGAGTGAATACAGAGGGTTCACCACAAGACGTAAACTATTGGTGAGCCTCAAAAACAGGAAGGCCAGATTAGAGTTTGCCAAACAACATCTAAAAAAGCCTTCACAGTTCTGAAACAACATCCTATGGACAGATGCGACAAAGATCAACTTGTACCAGAGTGCTGGGAAGAGAAGAGTATGGAGAAGGAAAGGAACTGCTCATGATCCAAAGTACACCACCTCATCAGTGAAGCATGGTGGTGGTAGTGTCATGGCGTGGGCATGTATGGCTGCCAATGGAACTCGTTCCCTTGTATTTATTGATGATGTGACTGCTGACAAAAGCAGCAGGATAAATTCTGAAGTGTTTCGGGCAATATTATATGCTCATATCCAGCCAAATGTTTCAGAACTCATTGGACGGTACTTCACGGTGCAGATGGACAATGACCCGAAGCATACTGCGAAAGCAACCAAAGAATTTTTTAAGGCAAAGAAGTGAAATGTTATGCAATGGCCAAGTCAATCACTTGACCTGAATCCGATTGAGCATGCATTTCACTTGCTGAAGACAAGACTGAAGGGAAAATGCCCCAAGAACAAGCAGAAACTGAAGACAGTTGCAGTAGAGGCCTGGCAGAGCCAGCGTCTGGTGATGTCTATGCGTTCCAGACTTCAGGCTGTAATTGACTGCAAAGGATTTGCAACCGAGTATTAAAAAGTGAAAGTTTGATTTATGAGTGTTAATTTGTCCCATTACTTTTGGACCCTTAAGAAGTGGGAGGCACATATACAAACTGTTATAATTCCTACACCGTTCACCTGATTTGGATGTTAATACCCTCAAATTAAAGCTGAAAGTCTCCAGTTAAAGCACATCTTGTTTGTTTTATTTCAAATCCATTGTGGCGGCGTATTGAGCCAAAGAGATTAGAATTGTGTCGATGTCCCAATATTTATGGACCTGACTGTGTGTATGTATATATATTAGTGGTGGGCCGTTATCGGCGTTAACGCAAAACTTTTATCGGGCGATAAAAAAAATATCGCCGTTAATCTATTTTCAAAGTTGGGTTGGGGGCTGGGCAAAGTTGGGTTGGGGGCTGGGGGCTGCGTCACTTACGCTGGACGCGCCCACCAGTTTTCGTCAAGAATAATTTTGTACCCACCGCTTGTAAAAAATAAAAAAAAACTTGAGTGGAATTATTGTAACGTGAGGGTTCGATATGTGGTGGTGGATCACTCTTTATGAGAATAAACAGCAGGGAGACGGTCCGGTGACTTTCTCAAGCGGTACTTTACTTTACTTTACTTTTCAACTCACAACCACAACACTTCCTTGTTCGGACCCATCACGTGACTGAACTAACCAATCAGAAGCTAGAATTTAGACTGAGGTAAACGTGAGGGAATCAGAGAGGCAGATTCAACAGAATATCCTGACTGTGTTAATGTGAACATGTAAATATGTAAGCAATAATTGTGTAACATAAATATGTAAATGATTAACTGACTTAACATTTTAAATACATTTCTACAAATTAACTCCAATATAAATTATATTAATTTATTCTACAACTTTCAAATATTTAACTTCTAAACCTTACATTATTATGGATTATTACACGGCTCTTGTCAATGCTGTAGACTGCTCCATTCACTTGCATGGGCCTTCCCAACGTTCAACTGTCAATTATTTTTGTTCACTTGCATGGCCACTTCACAACTTCCGGCTGTGAATTATATTTGATAATTCACCATTGCCAAGTATAATTAACCGCTGTCAAGGTAAACAAACAGATTTTTTGCCGTTTGCCATTTTAATCTAGATTAATTTTGGAATTACTCTAGATTAAAAAAAGTAATCTATGCCCACCGCTAATATATATATATATATATATATATATATATTTACACGTCATATATCAATTAAGTGAAACGACGGATATCGATGTTCCACGTGCAGTTACATAATTGTTGTTGCATGCCTCTTATTTTCTTTGGGGTTGGACTAATATGTAGTTTAGCTAACAATGGTTATGATAGACTAAAAGTTGGGAATCAAATTTTTATACTGGTTTGTCACATGACTTCCTTCTTATGTGTTTAAATACCTTGCATCTTTGAAATTGGGGGCTAATCCCGATGACGGGGTTTTTGGGAATGGAGAGGTTAATGGGACATGCCATCATAAATCACTTATCTACTTATGGAAAGTCTGCTTCTAAATTCTGCAAAAGCCCAGAACTAATCGTTCATAGAACAACAGGCAGCATATCTATACTTACCACTCTCTTACAGTACAACAAAATATGCACAAAAATATATATATACAAAACATTACATGAGTACATGACTTAACAACACTCCACAGGGTCGTTCCAGGCCCTCTGTGCTACCAACCTATAGGACTGTAGGATGTCAATGATGCCGATGTAGAACAGCAGCCGCTCTCCTTTAGCGTTACGCGCTGGGATCCCACCCATACTGCAGCGACACGGTCAGAGGAGCAGACACAACCAGGTATTAATGGGTGTGAGCAGCTTATGGTTGATTGAATACATGTGTTGGGTGGAGAAGAAAGCAACTCACTGGTCCTCCGAGTCCATGGCCCCTTTTCCCCGAGCCTCTCCCTGGATCGACTCCATGGCCGTGCAGTAGAGACTCTTCTGGGTTTGGGGTCGGCGCTGGTCCGGGGTCACAGCCCCCTCCGATCCCACACTGTCCCCCGACTGCCCACCCGCACGCTCCCGCTCTCGACTGGCCAGGTCCAGGTTGTGGATGCCAACCAACAGGCTGTAGTCCATGATCTTGAAGCTCTGCAAGAGCTACAGCAGCATACGCACAATACATGATAACATGTAGTTGCATGTCGACTCAGTTTCTTGTGGTTTGGCCTCTTTATTTGGGCGCAAACCAATAGGCATGTGTTTGTGGCCAACTCACCAAGCAGTCTCTCTGGATGGTTTTGCAGAGGGCATTGTAATTGTCCGCTTCCAGCAGCAGACCCTCGGGCATGTCCTGGATGAAGTCCAGGTCCTTGTGTGTGGGCACGGCCTTCTCCCTCTCCTTGGGTGAGGCCCTCCTCTTGTAGGTGGAGCCTTTCATGTCGTACTTGAGGTGCATTGGGACGATGCGGGGCAGCAGGTTGTTCATCACCACGATGCGGATGTTCTTGCCGCCCGCCTGCACACAGTACAGCCCGTAGAACTTCGGCAGCAGAGTCCGCTTGTTCTGGTTCAGATTCTGAATAGGAGAAACAATAGTTATGTTATTATAACTCTAGTTCTATGATTGTAGGAAAAGCTTAGACGGCATAACCTACATGAAACAGAACGATAGTTATGTTATTATATCTCTAGTTCTATGATTGTAGGTAAAGCCTGGACAGCATAGCCTACATGAAACAGAATGATTATTATGTTATTATAACTCTAATTCTATGATTCTAGGTGAAGCCTAGACAGCAAAGCCAACATGAAATAGAAAGATAGTTATTAGGGATGCACGATATATCGGCATTAATATCGGTATCGGCCGATGTTCGTCATTTTTTAACATATCGGATTGGTACGATGAGTAAAATTGGGCCGGTATCCACACCGATGTATATCCTCTAGTTGCTTGGGATTTGGCCATGTGTATTGGGGGATTATTTGTTTATCAACAAGGCAGATGTCCGGGCAGAATGATCACAAAAAGAAAATTAGCTTGACCGGTTGCCATGGTTATCTCTGTGTGGTTAATTTGCAGTTGCGATGTTAATTAGCGATGTTGTCAGCTTACTGTTATATTAAATTGTAATCAGAAAAGGCAGTTATATAATATAGACCCTATAGTATCTGTGGTATAAAGGCTGGGACGAATTTCAAATTATAAATATGTACACTTTATGTGGAAAGTATAGACCGTCGCGATTCCCATTGCAACGAAAGGCGCAGTGATTATTCTTCAAAACGAGAGCTGGTAAATTGTGAAAAATGAATTAAACTGTGATCAGACAACGCGTTTATATGCTATAGACCCTAGAGTATAGGTTTGTTGGTAAAGGTTGGCTACTTATGTTTTATGGTAGCCCTGTAACCTTGTTATTTGGAAGTTAAATACGTTTTGAAAATAAAGGAAGACATTAAAAAATTCAGATTGCATGATTTTCAATCCGTACAAAAGTTGATCATCTCAGAAACTTTAAAAAAAAAAAAAGCAAAATTAATATCGGATATTGGTAACAGCCAAAATATTCATATCGGTGGATCCCTAATAGTAATATAATTATAACTAGTTCAATGATTGTAGGCATACCCTACATGAAATAGAACTGCATATTTTGATATCATCTCATAGAATAGTCATTCAGCAGATGCTTTCGTCCATAGACAGCTACAGCCAGACTAGAGCTATAAATGAGCAAAATGCAAAATAATATGATTAGAATCATTATTATCTATAATATAGTTGCATTGGGTTGATCTGACGCTCGTGTGGAGGACTCACCATGAAGTATCCTGGCAGGAGTTTCTGCAGAAACTCTGCCTCCTTGTGCTGCACAGTCTTGATGATGAACTCGTCGTCACTGGAGACGTAGAATAGGGATCCGCTGGCGCCCGAGTTGGACAGCTCGATCAGTCCATCGTTACACAAAGAGTACTGAAGGGAACACAAGTACCGGGATTCAAGATAGGAAGTAGACTTCCAAAAAATAAAAGATGAAAAATGGATGGTTTGAAGTTACTAGAAAAATCCAAAGTTGGATGGATAACAAAAGGCATTTAGATGCTTGAGCAGGACCATTCGTTATGCTGAATGGAAGCTACAGCTACTCTAAGCACTTAGAGTTTATAGGACGCGCCAGCCCTGCTAGGATTATTAGTTTACATATCGGCAAAGATGCTACATCATGCTGGTGTGGTTAGCAATATTTTCAGTAGCGTCGCCATTATTGACTCTAGAGCCCCAAAACTTGTTCAATAGAGGCATGGCCTATTTATGCTACTACTACAACCTTTGTGATGGGGAGAGGGGAGGGAGTTGGAAGATGTTTTGGTTTGAGGCACAGACCTTTTCGATTGTTGTAGTATTTGGGTTATGGGATTTTAATGTATAGGGTGGTTGTTGATATAAAATATTTTTTGTTAAATAAATGTAAATAATGCTTTTAAAGATTATACTTGTAATATGTTCAATCTCTCCTTATTTCCCCTGCTCATTACTGTGCACAAATGTACTGTATGTATGTTGCCAGCAGAAACATAGAAACCGCCCGGCAGGGTGCGCTTTGCGAACACACAAAAAAATGTGCGTGCAAAAAACATAACATTTCACCTCTGCTGCTGCAACTCCATCCTAGGGGAAACACTGTGATGATATGAGAATCTATGGTGCACTAACCAGGTAGTCGTCTGGTCGAATACCAAACAGTTCTCTGAAGTAACGGAAGGCAATCGGGGCGTAGGTCTTGAAGCGAAAGTCACTATAGTGATGTGCAGGGGTCAGGTTACTGCCTTCACTGTAATCAGAAATAGACATCTTTAGTATGATAGAGAAATCTATACACAGAGTGTAATCATGTTAAAACAGTACCTTTGACTGCAGCCTCTGTTACTTACCTGGGGAAGAAAATGCTTTCAACTACAACAAAGTCCTGCATTAGCACATCTCGTTCTGCTTTTTGGCTCAAGCTGCCAACGGTGTGAGTGATGCCCAGCTGAATGGCACCTTTTAAGGCTGAGGATGTGGTCTAAAGAAGATGGGGGAAATTCAAGATGTTTATATATCTTTTTTCGACCCGGCAGCTTTTGTGGGTTAAAGTCTCTTGCAATTCATCCCTAAAAAATGCAGGTCTATGGGTTGGTCCGTTAGTGCATTCACCATTGCAGAAAAGGGTAAATGTTGAATGAACAGACCTTTTTGTAGGTGGTTTCTCCAGTGGTGGTCTCAACACCCCGATGACCAATAGTCTTTTTCATACTCTGAGCAGCAGCTGCAGAACTGGCCATCTGAGGTGAAGAAAGGGAACAATAAAAATATGAAAGGGGGTATTAGAGGGCACTAGGAGTATTGTGATGCTTACAATCCAAACAACTAGAGCATTTATTTTCGCTATTTATATATGTATTGCTTCAGCTGAAAGGTGAGTGAGGCATCTAAGTCAACCTCGCCTGACTTCTCCATTATGTCTCTCACCCGTAGTTCTATTAAAGGTCCTATATCATGCTTTTTTTTTAGGCTAAATAATTGCATTTGGGGGTACTCTTATTATTCTCACACTGTTTCTGCAAAACCAATCTCAGCATCTTTCAAAAACAGTTTTGTATCATGTCGGATTGAGGCCCCCCTCCCAAGCCCAGTCTGCTGTGATTGGTCAGCACACCAACTCTGTGGCGATTTTTGGAACGCTTTGCGCGTGTGTCGACAAATTCCCACCCCAGAGAAGTTGTTAACATTGCGGCACCGCCCAGTCTGGCATCCCACTACGTATTACAGAAGTTAAGCTTGAGCGCAAACAAGCCGTTTCACGCACTTAATGAGGGGCGTTCTCGGTGGGCTTGAACACTCGTCTCCCCCTGGCTCAGACTTGTATATACAGGGTTTCCCCAGGTTTGATCAACCCAAATTTAAGACTTTTTTTAGACCACTTCAATGAAAATTAAGACCTACATCGCACCCATTAAGTGGTCGTAAAACGCGGTCGTGCATATGTTATTCATGTTTTTTTGGAACATATGTAACATTCATGTCAATACATTAATGAATGTGCCAAAGGATAAGTGTGCACTCACCAATCAAAGAGCCAAACTGAGGGCCTAACTCAAAGCCTAGAGGCCTGATGTCTCTTAAGACCATGTACCCAGAAATGATAATAAAAGATTAAAAAAACAATACACAAAGTGATGGTGTGAAAGTGTAGCTGTATTTTTGGTTTAAATATCAAACTTTCAACACACAATATAAAATATAAACAAACAAACTCTTTTCAAATTGCTGTAGTTTCTCAGCATTCAAATTTCCTCAACCATTTCAATGAATCCACCACTTGCCTCGTTGACCTCTTTTACTAACTCCTTCGTAATGTATGGAGCCAGCCCTAACCCTAACCCGTCCACAGACATGGTGACTAATGTATGATAGTAAGCATTATTGGCCCTAATTAACACTAATATTCGGAAACAACACTGCCTCAAAAGGATATTGGCCTAAGCAACACCAGTAGAGGCTATACTTTTCCCTGAACTTTTAAACGTTGCAAACGTGCAAAAACATAATTATATATTTATGTGGCATTCAGTCCAATGCCTAAAATATATCTGTGGCATTCAGTAGGCCAATGCTGTGGTAAAGTGTGTAAAGTATGACCAAGTGTTTCTTTCTGTTCAATAGATAGAACTTATCAATCCCCTGTAGGAGAAATTTGTTAATGTTTGTCCCTATAAAACAATAATGGCAAAAAAAAACATGACGGTAACTCTTAAGTCAAAACGTCCAATCTGAAGGCTCTACTTAACCACTCCCCCTACTCACTTCCAGCAATGCAAAGCGAACAGAACTGAGGTGGGGAGGGTTGAGCTTAAGTAGTTTGTGACCGACCCAGAGGAACGCAACGCAAATTCAATGTGAACATGTAGTAGGCTTTAATAAAATCCCGGACGATTTTGAAATTCCGCCCGGACACATTTTTTTTTAAAAGTGTCTCAAAAAGAGGGCATGTCCGGGCAAAAGAGGACGTCTGGTCACCCTTCGTAAGGGGAACCCATTTGATTCCTACCTGTTCCACTGTTAAATAGTGGCGCAAGTTGGTGGGCGCTATCCTGGTAAGTTCTCTGCGTGAGAAATACGAAGTGTGGCGTGTGAGAGTGTGCATGGGTCGAATTGCGTGTGTCTCACGCCGAATGCGTGAGACTTTAGAGCCCTGCTTCCCCATGATGTGGCGTCTCCTCTCGACTGATTATGTTTGTTGAGATTGCCGGCGCGAAAACCCAAAGTATTGTTCGCGCATGCTCCAATAAATGAGACGTTCTCTGACGTTACGCAAAACCCCGATACGCAAAACGCCCCCCATTTTCCCCTTGTGTTACAGTCCGGTTGACTACGAAAACATACCCTAGTAGGGAATTTAAGACCATCTTTAAAAAATTAAGACTTGGGTAACGCAATTTAAGACTTTTTAAGGCCTTAATTTAGGAACATGAAATTTAAGACATTTTTTAGACTTTTTTGAGACCCCGCGGCTACCCTGATATGAGTATATAAGTGAGTATATATGAGTTTGTCATGCGATTTGTCTGTGTACTGAACCTATTCACTGCTCCATTAACGTTTAATGCCAAATCACTGTATTTCCTTGTTTAAAATGTACCGCAAGATGCAGTTTTTTTCCGTTATTTTTCCTTTTCCTGAAAACTATTCAAAATGATTTATAGCGTTTTGGAAAAGAGCTCCTCATATATAGTTTAGCAGACGTAAAACATGTATGCATATGTCGTATAACAGTAAAGCAAAGGAAAAAGTCAAAGCCTTTAAGTGACGTACTTGATCCCATAAACTACTGCACGCTAGTCATAGGAAGCAATAGACAGACAGACAGACAGACAGACAGACAGACAGACAGACAGACAGACAGACAGACAGACAGACATGCTCGCATGACTCAATGGTTTATCATTTTGTAGCGCAAATTTGCTTTAAATTTACTTGATAACACTGCTATAGGCCAACAAAGAATGACGTGAAGGAATCCTGGTTCCATCTGAAAATAAAGAGCATAACATACCTAATAAATACGTTTTGATGCGCAATCAAATAATGTAAATAACCTCTCTTGCTTGCTTGGCACTTAAAGCCATGTTCAATTGAAGGATTTTGTGGCCAAGGCAGAAGCGTGACTGATCTACAACATTACATATTTTGCACCCTGTATGAGGACTACTTTTACTCTCCGAAACTCTAAACCTCTTGGCCTGGCCGGACCGACTGGATCAACATTTACTTCCTCAGCAGTGAGTCTATTTCAGAAGGGACCACGCCTTACCTCGGGAGACGCCACTTTTCGAATCCCGCTTGACCCTGTGAGGAGACAAAAACACGGACATGAGGATTAGGAAATAAAGCATGGGGAGCAGAACCACAGGTCAGCATATCAAACAAGAAAACCAGTCCAGTATCAGTTGTAGAAGAATTTGTTCATCCGTCTGGTGTCTAACTCATTTCGACTGAAAGCAATTGCCTTGGAATATTTTGACTGAATGATTGAGAAGTCCTTTGCTGGTTAATTAGCAGAGCTATTTTCAGCCATGGCCGTTTTTCGAAAAGACCAAGAGTGAGCCATGGCCTAATTGTAGCAGTAGTAACCAAGCGCTGCTCCCAATACTATGAGTGCATGAACTGGAACTACTTCTCTCTTGAGCACGCTGCTCTAGATAGGCCCTCACCCCAAGGACCTGTGTAAGATAACTAGCTCACAGCCAGCCAAACAGAGTCAAACTCTAACATCCTTGCATTATTGTTGAGTCACATTCAAGTCATATTGCTCAATACGTCAAGGTAAGCACACCAAGGAAAAGATTTTAAATGAAGAGCCTCATTTCATTTCAAACAAATCCAAAATATAACAATATATGAGGTTTAATTTTTAACTATAACAATAAGTAGGTCTGCTTTAGCCTGTAACCAATTTTAGCATCTATTTTGGCATAGGAGGAGGTCATTATAAGCCAAAATGACTAAATTAATTTAAGGATGCACTGATACCGAAGCCAGTACCAAGTACTGCTCAGTTACTCCATTTTTTTTAAACATCGTCATTTTTCCTATTGATCGTCAAGCTAGTAATCTATGCTATTTTACCAGCGTTACTGAAATAAGTCCCCAAAACACTATGTGCACTATGTTCCAGTCTGCTGCAAACGCAGGTGGCGTCACGACGCCCTGCAGTGTGGTTTGTGTGGAGCTCTGCCTGGGCAGCGGTTTACCGCGGCGTCCGAGAGAAAGTTTTGGTTTTCAGAAACTTATTGTATACCTCTACGGTGTAGTGGATGGTGAAGCTCCGTCTGAGCAGTATTCCAGAATTCCCGGATAGTATATTAGTATATCGCGAATGCTATAGTATATCTCCACGGTGCGTGACGCATGTAATCATACATTATCATAAAACGCTCATAAAAAACGATGGTACTAAGAGGTATTACAAAGTTGGACTGGGCCGTAACAGTGGGGCTAACACGCCTCCCTCTTGCCTAAAACCCTTAGCCTAAAGCACATTTAAGATCTAAAAGTGTTTAAATTCCCGCAGAAAACGTGGGTTCACTCGCCATTTGCAACAAAATGAAAGTACTTGTACTTGGTCAGAGAAAAAGTGGAATCGGTGCATCCATAGTTTAATTATCTAATTAGAATCATTGTAGGCTTAATCCGCAAAGCATTTGCTCAAAGATGATGCAGTCTCGTCAGCAGACATCCTTGCAACATAAGGGAATACCATGCAATGCAACCTCATAACGAAAACATCTCAAAACACACAAACACCATTCTGCCATCTTCCCTCTACTCTTGTTAGGCAAAACACACGACACTCATATGCAGTTTCTGCTGAAACACACACACACACACACATGCAGGTACCTCGCTGTAATGCTCTCCTCCAGAACTGAGTCCTAATATCTGTGGAGTAAGATATGATCAACCCGAGATATGCTAAAAAATCTCATATGGAATCTATGGCTGTTGATACATTCGCGGAATTACGTGGCAGACCACTGGATATTTTGTGTGTCACCCTGTGCGTGCGTGCGTGTATAGATAGAAGCCCCCTCAAAATCACTTTCCAGATGTATTCCCAGTCATTGCTGGTAATGGTTGCATGACTGCAAGTAGGCCATACTTGAATTTTGCCAACGTGTTGGTGCTTTCCATGAGTGGGGTCTCCCGTCTCATTTTCACATTCCTTTCTAGGTTTTCCTTTTTATATGCAGTAGGCCCAGTCAGTGTGTGTCGTTTGCATCCTGCCATAGAGACTGCTGGGGCCATGTCACCTTCCATGTCGAACTAGGTTCAGCCCTGTCTTTAGGGGTACAGAACGACACCCTCACGTGAGACAATGCCCTCCTCCACCATTCAGATATCTGAAACTTGATATTGTTTATGTGGGGGTGTAATCATAATGTCGCTTTGGAGCCAATCGCAACCATCGGTGGCATTTGCAATGCTTACCATCACATGAAGGCTTTGTAATTGTTATTAATTTAGCAAAGTGTTAAAATGGGGAGATGATTCATTCTTGCATTCTACTGGGTTTCAACAGACTATTGGTTTCAATGGGAAAACCCAGAACATCTAAAAGTCTGATAGTTTCCATCTGAATCACATCTCTGTTATAGCTGCATCAATAAAAGAGCCTGCTTCTACAAAACGTTGTTCTCTTCATACAAACAAATGCAAAGCAAGACAGCTTTGCAGATCTGATTCAACGTTTAATTATCGTTTAAGTAATCTGAGGCAAGGGAAACATTGTAAACTGTCTTGTTTTTATGCAACTAACTACGGCTGGAATAACTGCCACCTATAAGAAAACTATTCAAATTGTAATTTTAGCCAGCAAAATTAATGCACAGACGTAAACATCTTGAGACAAAAGATATTGAAGGGGAAATGTGTCTAGACGGCCAGCCAGTCAATTATATGTCAGCCATCTTTCCCTGTGTACCAAACAAATCCCCAGTGCCAGCTCTCTTCAAAGGATGTCAGATCCATCTCTACATAACATAGTTTTAGTAAGTGACTGATTGATAGAACTGTCTTGCAACGATCAGAACCAGAGACACTTCTGGCACACTTCTTGATCACAACTGAACTGATCTAATGATAAGCTGGCCATAGTGGAGCAGCACATAGGAAAGCAGATAAGTGGAGCACAAAGGATTCATATATTAAAGAAGTGTCGGTGCTGTTCCAATCACAACCCGTCTTCATATTAAATGTTCATTTGAATAAATAATAAAGATACACCAGATAAATGCCACGAATCAGAAGCAATTTCTACTGAACACTATACATAAACACACAAGTTGCATTTAAGTAACTACGTTGCTTCATTTACAAAGGACCACCAAGAGCAACAGGAGGGATAGTTTGTTATAACCATCAGTCAGTACATGGGATTGGCAGCCAGTCTTGTGCCTTCACGTTAACATTACAGATAAGGATGTCAATACATTAGGGAGGAGCGAAGCCGATGTCCGACAAATTGTTGGTCTCATTGGCAAATAATGTTAATTAAGATCACTGCCTGGAGTGGATTACCCCAAAATATATTGTTAACAAACAAGATATGATAAACTAGAGAGATAACGGTATAGTGGGCACTGCTTTGGGCTAGCTGTTGCTCCTTAGCCGCAGCGGGGATACTGGCCATTATACAGGTCTGGTAAAGAACCACACGTTTTATTAATAAATAAACATCGTGATAAACATCGTAAAACGTTGTTGATGGTTCACTTATTTTTACTGACAGCATAACCACACGTCGGATATCACATTTCCCTGCCTTGTTAGCACCACAGCGGCTAACTGGCTAGCAAACTCCTAGGTCTCTGAGTTAGCCAAACCTACCAATTTAAGTTCGGCGGCCGTAACTGGTTTTGAATAAGGTGTAATACAGTAAGCGTATCGGTAATGTAATGTAAAAACGATACGCAGTTGTCGAATAATCCTTCGTTACTAAATGCATGCGGATTCGGTTGATGCTAGCTACCTGTCGGGACTGCTGATCCCGGGTCGGCTGCAGCGGCGGTCGCCATTATGGTTCTGACTGCTCGCATAGTGGCCAGCGCGAGCGTCTTCTTTCTGGTCTTTAGCACCCCTAGTGGACCAGACTGGCCGCACACATAGTGGACCAGACTGGCAGCGCACCTATTGGACCAGGCTTGCAGCACACCAAGTTCACCAGGCTGGCAGTGGCAAGTAACTCAATTAAATTAAATGCAATGTTATTTTTATAGCCTTCAATCACAGGTACTGTCTCAAAGGGCTTAGCAGGCATCATATGTATGACACCCCCCTGACCCCAGCCCCCCAAGAGGGCAAAAAACTCCCTTAATTAGCAAGGAAGAAATCTTGAGGAACACATAGCGGGGGATCCCTCCTTCCAGGGATGGCAAGGAGTTCAATGGGGGCCATAATTGACATACATACATACTTACATAAAGGCAAAACATTCTAAATCTGTGATTGGGCGCATGTAAACACATTATTGCTTGCATTGGTAATTGTATGCAGTACTAAGGCTCAGCATGTATATACAGTATATACTCCAGGATACAAACATAAGTTATTTGTGTAATATAATGGATTGTATCATTTGAATACAATTTTAAACGTTTTGTTAGCATAGGTATTATATACACAATATAGTTTGCAGACACCCTGTTTTTATGACACTATGGTTAATTGCAATGGCAATATAAAGTGAAAGATAAAAACACAAACAAGACAAGGGTTGAATGTTGATTTAATCAAGAAATCCCAATACATTTCCAAAAAGGAATATTACTTATATTGATTAGTATGTGACACAGACCACTGTCTAATATACCGTACACAAACATGGTTATTTCTTCAAGTTTACACTCAAGCACAGTGTGTGGATTACAACACACTGAGCAGCACTGCCTGTAGTTTAAGCTATAATAGGTCTGTTATTGCCTCATGCAACATGCTTTATGAATGTGTTCCCTTTCTTCTCTTATTTCAAAGTGCTAACTAGGCCCCTATCTGAATAAGATGCACATAAAATTGGCTTTAGGAAAGAGGACACTTCTTCGTCCTCTGGTCTATCTTAATTTGCTTGGAGATGGCATTCATCAGTATTTTGGAAATGCATTTGGTGGAATCCACAGAAGTGATGCAACACTTGGCTACAAATGGAGCTTTTCTTGTTGAGCAAATGCCTTTGTTCTTTATCTGTAAAGAAAATCCATGTTTATATTATCACAAACATTTATTGTTCACAATTAACTGTAGCCCCTCATAGAAAAAAATAACTCACCTTTTGCTGAATACAGGAAGTTCTCTGATTGGAAGAGAGATGGCAGCACTGTTTCACAAAATTCTGAATCGGAAGTCCTGCTAGCAACCTGTTAACACAATATCCAAATCAGTTTTTGTTAAACATAAGATTGAATCATGGATAAATGATTAATGTGGATATTTAGTAAGTGCTAGTATTTCACAACTCTACATGAAAAGTAAGAACAATGTTTTAAGAAAAACAAAGATAGGTTTGGAGACCGTACTTCTTTTTGATGAGCTTGTGAGTTTCACAGATCTGGCCGAGTGAGGCGTTCTGCAACGTGGGCGTATAAGTCGACAGGTCGACATTATAGCCAGCGCTGGGAGAACTGGAATGGAAACACTCATATCTCTCCTGGCCCTCTTCCATCTCACAGCAATGGTACTTCATCTTCCTCTCCTTGTCCTCTCTGCAGAACCTGTCCATCTCCTCCCGCCACTGAAAAAACACAAGGATATATCGAAACAAGGTTATATAGAGACAATGTTATAAAGAGATAAGGTTAGATAGAGACAAGGTCATATAAAGACAAGGATATATAGAGACAAGGCAGAAGTTTAGGTCAAAGGATTTGCTTCAATTTCGAATAATTACAAATGGTCCCACGGTGTGTTGATGCCAAAGTTTACCTTTCCATCTGCACACTCAAGTACTTCCTGTTTTCTTTTGCAGCACTGTTTGAATCCCCTCTCAAGGCGGTTGACGGCCTTGGTCTGACGGACCAACCAGCCATAGCCTCTGCGTGGTAAGCAGCGGAGGTCATAGAACGGGCGCAGCTTGTGGTGAATGCAGACCGATTTTATGTCGTCAGCCATGGGGCGCGCGGGGGGGAAACTGATGCTCACTTTGTTGGACAGAGTTCTCTGCTGTATGGTGCCTCTGAGGCTTCTCGTTGTCAGCGTTGATCTGTGAACAGAATCATCGGACATCGTTAACTACATGCACATGTTCTGCAGGGATGTCATGATGAAAATAGCACGCAATCAGATCAAATATTAATATCAAAATATGTTTAGTTGATTAACCGACTAAATATTAAGCAAGATAGAAATATAAAAACATGCATTAGTAATATATATTTAAAAAAGGGTATTTGTCAGCATATTGTTTTACGTCACAACAAAAAAAATAAGTACTGTCTCCAAACCTAAATATTCGGAAAAAAAACAGTAAAAGAATTTAACGTCTCCACTAATTAACAAATTCATGATGCAGGGCACCGCTTCAGTACACCTTAGCGGTGCGTTACTCAGGCATGTGTCGGGGCTGAAGGAGAAGCTGGACTCCACAGGAATGGGGGACACCGGGAGCTCCTCCGTGGGCAGGTAGGAGGCATTGGGAGCGTCCTCCTGGAAGCACTTGAGTTGGGCAGAACCCTGTTCTTTACAACAGGAGTACACACGGTCCTTCACAGAGGTGTCCATCTCACAGAAGGTGGCCACCATCTGCTTCCACTGTAGTGTGTAGAGCACATAAACAAAACACACCTGGTTAGTTATCATGATGTAGGAGCCATTCAGCAGTGCATTACATTACATTGATGCTACAATCGGTGGGTGGCACTACAATGGAATATGTCTACAAATTAGGGGGCACAACTGTATTCAGATGATGTTTGGGTAAATACAAATCACACACACACACACACACACACACACACACACACACACACACACACACACACACACACACACACACACACACACACACACACACACACACACACACACACACACACACACACACACACACACGTTTCCAAATCAACATTGGCCAAACTACAAGGTAACTTTCCAACCATAACACAGCTCAGTATGAAAAATAAAATGACTGAGTCAAAAATGAGTGGCAAGTGTAATAATCCAGAGAGTCACTACAAAAGGCATTATCACGGCAACCTTATGTCCGGAGATATATCATTTCTTAACAAAGTTGAACCATTAAACATTTCAAACCAGTGTTTTTAAAGGAGACATATTATAGAGTTTTTCCAACAAGTAAACATAGTATATGAGTTTCAGAAAAAAAATGTTTTAAGCTGTTTGCTGGAAATAGCTTTTAGGAGAAAAAATATCTCGCCTACCGCTATTCCCCTCTGTTACAGTCCCTTCAGAATGCGCTGTTTCTGGTGTCTGTAGCTTTAATGCAAATGAGCTGCTGCCCATTGACCATGAGCTGTCAGAGTGAACCACAGCATGGAGGAGAAGTGATTGTTGCCGTGTGCGGACTCGTGAGGCTCTATATCTATATAATATATTATATAGGTATTTATATTATATTATATCTAATATCTCGGCCAAAAGCTATGTGCGCCTCGGATGATATTATGAATCATAAAGACTGCGTCTGACTTCTCTGGTACTTCCACAACCAGTAAAGACTCGTAGTGGGGGTTATCTCGGCCATGGTTGAGAAGAATTGGGGGAAAGGAGCTTTGGCCTTGACTCTCTGAAGTCCATGTTGAATCTTGACATGGAGGAGAAGCTTCGGCGGCCGTACAGTGTGGGGAGCTCAGCGGAAGTCCGGCAGCTCAGGACAGCTCACAGAGTACACCCGCCGGAGCTGACAGCGGGTGTCCGGTGGCGGCAGTCCGGCGGGTGTCCTTTGGCGGCAGTCAGGCGGGGGAGCAGTCCGGCAGCTCAGCTCCGGGAGTGCAATCCCTTTCGCCTCCTCCGGACTGCCGCCGAAGCTTCGGCGGCAGTCCGGCAGCTCCAGCGGGGGGAGCTCGGCGGCAGTCCGGCAGTTCCGGCGGAAAAAGGGATTGTACTCCCGGAGCTGAGCTGCCGAGCTCCCCCCGCCGGAGCTGCTTGTCCGCCGGTCCACAAAATCTTAGCTATGCTCTGATAGGAGGGGGGTGGGGAAGTGGGAGGTAATATTTAAATGTTCCCTTCCTACGTTTGTTTGGTAATTGTAGGCAGGGTACACTCATAAATGCATATCTCACTCAAAAAGTCATGTACAGACTTTTTTCAAAGTTTGTATGCGTGTGGGAGCACCAGAGACCCAAAACAACACCCCAAATCCCAGGAAAAGTGTTGTTTTCATATGTCCCCTTTAAGGTATGTCTCTGTTCTGTATCTCCTCTACAAACTACTGTCTGTATCCATTTATCCTATACACACTACTTGTTCACTAGAACACCCATGGAACTGTTGAAAGAAATATTATGGTCACACTGCACAGCTGCCCCACAATTATCTTGCACTTCCCACCTTAGAGCGACATACCAATAACTTCCCGTGCACTGATTTTATACTCACAACGTTCAAGCACACTTAAAAATCTGTGGGTTCATGCCTACTTCCTGGATAGTGTTCATGATGTAAAATCTTTAAAGAAACTGTACCAAAGTAAATCCCAAAACAGTAGGATCAAGCTTTGAACGAGAAATTGATTTTGATAACATTGACATTCCTCTGGGCAGACCATCTTTGAACCTATAGCTCTCTAGCTCTCTGCTCTCTAGCACAGTTTAAGATCTCAGGAATGTGTTTTTTTGTGATGTTTTTTTTTATTATCATAAGGAAGACATTGTGTTTTTTATACTCCAACAATGACAATGACCTTTTCTTTGTAGAAACTCAGAAATAAGGTTCTAATTCAAAGTACAGCTGTGGCAGAGTGCATCATGTTTTTATGCTTTCGGCAAAAATATTCATGTTTCCCTCTTTTTCTCTCTCTTTTGTACGTCTTAGTGCTTGCATATCAAGCCTTTCCTGGTATGGCAAATTACCTACAACAAACCTACTTTAAAGAGTGTTAAATCAAAGAACTTTTATAATGAAAGAACTCCAGCACGAAAGAACAGATACAGAACCAGGAAATAAAGGTTAATTCACCGATGAAGGACTTTGAGTATGCTTACCGCCTGTTTGACACAGCACAGCGTCAGGTTCTGACCCCGGGTCTGATCCGCCGCGCAACACTCGCTGAACAACGACTCGGCGAGATTGACTGCTAATGCCCTCCGCTTGAGTTGTCCAAACCCAGAGGCGGGAAAGTAGGTGTCTGGGTAGCGAGGCCGGTGGTCCCCGTGGAGGCAGATGGCCTGGAGGTTGTTTGGCATGGGTCTCCCCGGGGGGAATACCACTGGGTAGTTCAGACTAGGTGGTGGCATACCAAAAGACCGAGGCCCAAACGCTGGAGGACCTGCCAGTGGAATGTTTTGGAGGAATTTATGGTCATTGAAATCAATTAAGGTTCTTGCCACTAAAAGTTATTTTGGTTTGAAACAAAAGTATTTAAACGTACCTCTTTCGCTTAGTTCTCCTAACAAGTCCAGGGGGGGAGCAAAGGCCAAATAGAATAGAAACGTATATTAGATCATCTAAAATAAAAGACACGTAGTGTAAACACGTGTAGGGAGACCAGAGTTTGGAACATCATCTACTTTGTACCCAAATTCACCATTCATTCATTTAACTAAGATTATTTTTAGATCCATGCCAATGTAATGGCATAGTGTCATTGCAATAGTGCCACAATATGGTTGTGGGACTATTTTCACCAACAATTTTTGGCAATCTAGCATGTCAAATCAATCAAATCAGATCCCCGGCGTGAACAACATGAAAACATTCGGGTAAGCCTACCATTCGGTTCTATCTCTACTGCAACACGAATCTCCGGATGCATAGCTGGTTTGTGTGTAGACAAAGGAATTGAAACATTAATGTATTCACATGAAACATAGTTCATCACTCTATTCTTGAGAATAATGGCTTAATATAGGCTACCTGTCATGAATTCACCCATGTCTACCTCCCTTTGCTCTACCATCCTGTGCTCCTCCATCATTTGCTTCTCTAAGACCAACACACGGATTACAGAGTTAGAGTTAGAGAGAGAATTAAGCACAAAATAAATAAATAAAAGTGTGCGAAAAAGCAGTAGGCTATACGAAATTGCAACCTATGACGAGGAGCCCGGGTTGCAACAGGCTACAATTATACAAACGGATGGATGGATACAAAAAGTCAAAATATTAAACGTGAAACATTTCCAGTAAGAAATTTAAAGTCAATCAAGTAAACAAAAGACGCTCGTTTACCTCCACTCGCTCGGCCGATCCAAAACAAGCCCGCACACGCACACACAAGTGTCCAAGACCAGTCCATTGAAACTGGGGATGATATTCAGATGCACGATGTGTGCCTTTTGCCTACTTATTTGTCAACTATATTGCAATTCTATGCTCCTAAAGTAGTATATCGCCCCTGTCGTAGCGATCGAGAAGCCTGTTGTTTCACACAGTCACGGTGTGTCGATGCCAGTGGAGGTCTGGCCACCGAAACAGCATTGTAGACGCTTGTTGTGTAATTTGAAGGAACAAGGCGGAGAGAGAAAATGGGAACCGAAACAGTTTTCCACCATGAGTCATCGGTGATCATCTGCAGCCTCGGTCTTCTGCAAAAGAAACAATGTTATTTAGACGTCGTGTATTTAAAGACTAACATTAAACTTTACATCCTACACCATTTCTTAAATATGTTATTTCTTGTCACACACTGTTCATTATCCCTTGGGTGATACGGGTTAGGTAACACATTTTTTGTTTATTTTATTTTATTTTCCATAGAAAAATTCCGGATCTAACTGTGTGACCTTTACATAACTACCGTGTCTCCTGGCATCACTGAGCCACACACACACACACACAGACACACACACACACACACACGCACACATGCAGAGTAACATAGTGGAATTCTAAATAAGAACAGTATGCCCTGCCCGCACTCTAAGCTAAGCACTTATATGGTAAGGTTTTATGTTGTTTCTTTTCTCAATTGTATGTGTATATCCTGAAATCAATACTTCAAACATACAGTTTTGAAAATATCAATAATTACAATATTTAGCAGACGCTAAGCGACTTACATCGGTTAATACACACATTGACACACCGACGGCAGAGTCAACCATGCAAGGCGACAGCAAGCTCGTCAGGAGCAGTTAGGGTTAAGTGTCTTGCTCAGGGACATGTCAACACTCAGCTAGGAGGAGCTGGGGATCAAACTAGCAACCTTTCACTAAGCCCTCCCCCCCATAAATAGCTAAAACAGGCATACTCTTGTGGAAGGCCTGGCAGCATGTACTTGTCAGTCTATGGAGTCCAAGAAAGGTCAGAGATCAGAGGATGGCAAATAAACCAAAGCTTTGGCACCTCTCTCCGTAACAAAGCTCGTACTTTTGTACTATTGTAAAAATGTCATCTTCCATTTTTGTTGAAGATGACAACTACTTAACTTCTACACAAATTGTTTCTTTCTCAAAACACCATCGTGCGAAAGTATGAGGAAGTAGAAGGGAGGGATTGTGTGCACTATTGAAAGGGATAAACATGAGATAAGATGCGTCAGAGATGCATCATGATGCAAGCGACTAGCCAGACCACTCCCTAAGCAGCGGGTTTCCTTCTGTTGTTAGGGAGGGATCACTTGACCACATTTAATAAACACAAGCCATTTTCAGTAATTTCCCCTTATCCGAGTTTCAACATCGCTCTGCACTAATGTTGTCAGCACATCTTGTTTGATGTGTGTTTTACGGTCATATCTATGAAAGCCAAACATGGTTTGTTTATGCCCACTGTCCTTGACAACGTTTGGTAAGATTCTCGTAAGACACAGGCTTGGTCCTTGAACATTGAGTCCTAACGTAATTTGTTGTGGGTTAACTTCTTCTTTCATTATCAGCCAGAGCCAGCCTGATTTAATAGATTCAACAGACTCAGTTTAGCTATTCATTTAAGTGTTATTCAGTAGGTCATTTTAAAGAAAGACGTATGTTTTATTCTTAAATGTATTAACAGTTTATTGGAGTTCTTGCATATGGCTATCGTAGCCTTCCAAAAACATAACAACCAAACAGGCTTAGTAGAATGTCAATTGATTGTTAACCTGTTTTTTTGTTGAATCTATATAGAGAAACCACAAAATATTGAAGGTCATATAAAAATAGCTTACACACAAAGAAATATAAATATATATATCGCAACATTTAAGATGTTAAAGAATATACATTTAACAATACAAATCCAATACTCTCGGATTAAAAAAAAAAAAGATTTGCTTCAAATACATAACAGATGTTGGACAGAAATGCTTATGTGTGTATCAAAGTACTCATTTGTCAAATATAACACACATTCCTGAGAAGAAGCATTATTTATCAAATCGAGTGACGGAACACAGTGATAAAATCGGATAGAAATAACACACATTATATCCTGAGGGAAAACATAACACCATACTTAAAGAACAAACAAAGGACTATTTCCCACTTCCAAGTTGTACAAATATATAATTACTACATCAACAAGATCTGCAATACTTATAAGTAAGAATAAGAATACTAAACCTAGTACAAAATGGTTTCATATTGTATGTTCAATGTTAGTAAAATATACTGTATTTACAAGCAACAATATGATTTATTATTCAATGATTCTCATAGGTTGAGTGTGTGTGTGTGTGTGGTGTGTGTGTATGGTGCATGCTCGCACATGTGGCGTCTGACGTGTGCATGCTTCTACGGGAATCCAAAGCAGGTGGCTCAGGGAGCCGTCCCTTGAGGGGCATCGGCCTCGGAGTCAAACAGCTCCCTGTAGAGCGGGGGGAAGCGGGAGCGCACCGTGTCGGGGTAGCAGTGGCTGAAGGACTGCAGCTTCTCCATGTGCTGCCGGCACAGCGAGCGCAACAACGCCATCCTCTCGTGAAGCTAGAGAGAGAGAGATAGAGAGAGAGAGAGAGAGAGAGAGAGAGAGAGAGAGAGAGAGAGAGAGAGAGAGAGAGAGAGAGAGCGGGAGAGGGAGAGGGAGAGAGAGGTGTGGGGGTGGGAGAAAAAATACGAGGGAGATAGATGACACTTTCCCCCTCTTCTAGACAGGAATACAAATGTCCTCAATTTCATACAGTGCGGGCTGACGATGAACCACAGACACATGAAATACCATTTAAGGAAATGGATATCCATTCCAAAATGTAGCCCCTATTATGTGGTCCCACATATAGGCCTACCTTGTGTAGTAGGCTCTCTCGGTTGTCTCTGTGTAACATGTGAGTGAGTGCCACCATCAAGTCTCTCTGAACTCTTTGAGCTTGCACTCTGTCTTCCAGAGAGGGTCGGTCTGAACAGCAGGACATACAGAACCAAAGAGCCGTCAGGACACTGATGCTACTTAACAGGCAGTGAGTCTCTGATGTGTTTAAGAAACAAGTATGGTTACACCTGAAATCGGATGTGAAATCTATGATCCAATCTATTTCTGCTGATTTATGGGGTAAAAACAAACCATAAGGGACAGGTACGACTACTTTAGGATCTGGAGGTCCTTACCGGTGTTGATCAGCACCAGGGCCGAGAACAGAGCGGTCTGGGGCTCGCTGAGACCCAGAGCACACATGCCACGGGCAAAGTCGAACACGGCCGAGATGAGATCCCCGCACGCTACAAGTAGGAGGGAGGATTACTTAGTATCCATCTGTGACATGGCTCAACAACCACCAATGTTTGCAAACGTTGATACAACCGCTGTGAGTGCTACCCTACCCAGTGACTTGAAGACTTGAGGTCCAGCAAACTTCCCGTCGAAAAACACTGTGTTGTTTTCTGTGTTGAAGTAGCGGCTCATCCTCACCAGCAGCACCTCCATCGACCCTGGCGCCGGGGACACACGGGGAGAGACAGGTCTTATGTGTATTGTTCTTGGAGGGACAAGCAGCCGAAATGGCTTTTCTCAGGAGGGTGGCTGGCCTCTCCCTTAGAGATAGGGTGAGAAGATCAGCCACCGTGAAGAACTCAGATTAGAGCCGCTGCTCTTCTGCTTAGGAAGCAGTCAGTTGAGGTGGTTTGGGCATCTGGTAAGGATGCCCACTGGGCGCCTTCCTAGGGAGGTGTTCCAGGCACTTCCAGCGGGGAGGAGGAATCGGGGAAGACCCAGGACTAGGTGGAGAGATTATATCGCAACACTGGCCTCGGAACACCTCGGGATCCCCCTCCGTCAGAGCTGGTCAATGTGGCCCGGGAAAGGTAAGTCTGGGGCCCCCTGCTATAGCTGCTGCCCCTGAGACCCGACCCCGGATAGGCGGTTGAAGATGAGTGAGTGACCGAGTGACAAATTATTATGTGAATTTTAATTAATTGAATTGATTTTTTAGCATTGATCACTTTTACCCATGTCTCGCAGTGTTCAGATACATGTCAACAAGGACCAGGTAGGGTGTAGGAGCAAAAGTGTTGCTCATCGATGTGAATATATAGCCTGGGAACGTTAGCGTTGGACCCCATGTCCTTTCTTCTGTGAGTCCACCTTGACCAATAGAAAATCTGTTCCCACACAAAAAAGCTTAAACTCACCACTTTTGAGGAGAGCGATCTGGTCGTTCTGGCTGAACAGACGGAAGCCCGGGATGCGCTTGGCGAACTCCACCACATACTGCACACCATCGGTGAGTCTGATGGCGCAATACTGCCACATCTCATCCATCGTCTGGGGGGTCAGGGCAGAGCAGAACTCGGTGATCAGAGGGACAAGAAACGGAGAAAAGGGAAAAGGAGAGGAAAGGCGTCTGCCTACCTTGTTCTGATAGGCCTGTATCTCCTCCCTATTGAACAACTTCCATTTCAGATCGTGCAGTTCCTCCACTCTGTATTGGCTGGTCTCTCTGTGGGAGCGCAGGATACTGCCACACAGGTCCTCTGAAAAACACAACCGCATGGATATAATTCATGGGAATTGTGGATTGAATTCACACACACACACACACACACACACACACACACACACACACACACACACACACACACACGAGCGCAACCATCCCCACCACCACAACTAATTACTGGACTACTGTACTTCACCTCTGCTTTGCAGAACATGGGAATAGTGACCAAAGGCATCCTCCAGCAGGTCATAAGGTTGAATCCCCATCAACTCAGGAGATGGCTGTCTGGAATCAAACCCTGAACCGTAGAGTAACACAGAGAGTGGGAAACCAAAGTTTGAGAGATGATTTTAATGTGAAGAGCAGGAAGAGTTGAAGAGGTGAGTGAGACCCACCTCTGGGGTTAGGAGGACCACCGCTGTCCCCTCTCCCCAGGCACCGGGACCCTAGGGGGCCGCTGCAGCCGCGGTAGATCAGGTCCGAAGCAGGGGAATCACTTGAAGAGCATACCAGGTAGGAGTGCACGTCCCTTGTGAGGGAGGCCCCTCTCTGGAGCTGCTGCTGCTGCTGCTGTTGATGGTGATGTTGTTCTTGCTGCTGCTGCTGCTTGTGTTTTTGAATCTCAGCAGACAGTGAGTCCCGCTGACGCTTGGACATCCGTCCGAACTTCACCGCTGAAGAAGGACAAAAGACAGTGTTGACCTGAGCTCAAGAGACGGAGTGGTGTGGTGTCAGGGTTCAGGTGTATCTGTGTCTCACCATCGCGGCTCATGCCTTGCGCGAGGCATTTCTGCAGCCGGCAGTGTTGGCAGCGGTTGCGGCTGGTCCGGTCGATCTGGCAGTTGTTCTGCCGGGAGCAGGAGTAAGACACAGTGGGCAGCTGGCTTCGTCTGAAGAATCCCTGAAATTCCAGGATGATTTTATAATAAATTCCCTTTTGAATTCAAATGTATCACTGTCTCAAGTACTTTTCAAGCCTATTGTGTCTGAGGATGTATGTCCATATATATATACATATATATCTACACATATATATATTAGAGCTGTCAAGCGATTAAAATATTTAATAGTGATTAATCGCATCAATGTCATAGTTAACTCTAATTAATCGCGATTAATCGCAAATTATTTTCCTATTCTAAATATCCCTTGATTTTTTTGTCCCATAATTCTTCTCATTTTAATTCTCTTATCAACATGGTGAAGTGCATCCGATGCCTTGTGCAAATGATTTTTTATTGATAACAACATTGGCATATACACCGATCAAAACAGGACGATACAAAAAAAGAGCCTATAGTGCAATTAAACGACTGCTTTGAACAAATGTCATTTGAACATAGCAGTCAGGCTACTGCTTCTTTGTTTTGAGCCAAAGAAAAAAAAACAATTTTTTTTTTTTTTTTATAAAGTAATTGCGTTAATCGCTCGATAAAAATTTTAACGCCGTTAAATTTGGTTTGCGGTAACGCCGTTAATAACGCGTTTAACTGACAGCTCTAATATATATATATATTTATGTGTGTGTGTGTGTGTGTGTGTGTGTGTGTGTGTGTGTGTGTGTGTGTGTGTGTGTGTGTGTGTGTGTGTGTGTGTGTGTGTGTGTGTGTGTGTGTGTGTGTGTGTGTGTGTTTGTACCTTGCACCCCTCACACGTGATCACTCCGTAGTGCACTCCTGAAGACTTGTCTCCGCAGATCTTGCAGGGTATCACTTCAATCCCAGCTGGACAACAACAGAAGGCCACAGCTGTTAGTTCTTACCTAGCACCGCTTTGTTGGAGAATTCCTGCTTTAATGACAAGTCTAACTATAGGTAAAGTCTAACTTTCCAGTAAAACTGGAAACTCGTCGTAGTTTATTCTGCTGACACCCCAGTTACAAACAGTGATTAGATATTAGTTATGTTCATCTTAATTAATTACATCTATAACGTTGTCGATTTTGTAGGGACTTTAATCAGCTGAAATATAGATCATTCAGCAGCATTCAGGATATTGCTTTTGCATTGTCAAAAAAAAGAAAAGGCAAATAATTCTGTTGATCGTTGTTTTTCATTTTGGATTCGTAGCGCATTGATGTGGAACTGATTTACTGCTGTTAAAGGCAGAGGTCTCCCTCATGCCAAGTAATGCACTGTTCATGCTAACTCACTAAATTTGTAGTGATCCGTGACCGACGATACACCAACATGTTCTCTCGTGGGTGGGGTCCACCTTTTGTCACCTAAGTCATCCAATGTATTAGAATTAAGTATTCCATAACACTGTGAATAACAGTCAGTAACTATGTAGGCCTACCTGTGATGACCCCATTCATGACAGAAGAAATGCAAAGAGAGATTTGATGAAGATTCAACAAAGAGGCAAATAATCACTACAAGTCAGTTGTATGGAATTTGTATTTCCTGGTCAAAACCCTTTGGGATTTTTTTGTGAACTTCAGAACCTTCAACATGAATTACCCTAAAAGGTATATTTCAGTGTTTCCAGAAATGACAGTCCACCAGAAGGGAAAATGTATACTACATAATTTCTTCCACTGGGGTCTCTCAAGCAAAACCATGATGTAGTGTGCCCTGACCTGGTGTGGGATCATTGAGTTGTTATAAATACAGACGCAGCATTGACTGCTAGAACAGCAAGAACGGCCTTTAAACCAACAAAAAGCACTCTAATGTTCACATTCCTCCACCAATTTTAAAGTCTGTAATGTTCACGTAATAGTGCTTTAAACGGTTAACCGTTTCAGGACAGTTGCCTCTCCAATAGGGGAGTCAATGCAGCGTTAACATCTCTGGTTGTCTTCACCTAGGCTGACATCGCCAGATCATTTTGTAAACGTGTACAACGCTGGAAACTCTCAGTTCAACTTCGATGTCCAACTGGTGTTTTTAACGGGCCCAGACCACAATGCCGCCAGACGTTATAGTACAGACCTACAACCAATCAGAGCAGGAATCCTTGTGGCACATCAGTGGCAGCCATCTTGGATGATTATGAAAACAGCTTAAGGACGAACCTCTGTAAAGTCATTGTGTCTAACCCACCCCCTATTAGATCCATGGATATAAATGGATATTGGCCCGACCCGGTCCAGGTCTGCTGGAAACCAGTTTGACCAGGAGGGGGGCCAGAAGCATACGCCAGAGCAAGTAAAACATGAGTTTGCATATTCCTCTCATTCCTCAGCGGTCTTCACCCCCAGGCCGGTGAAAACACCTAACATTAACTTATTGACTTGCCATAAGATGAGTCGATTGTGTATCACGTTATATGGTGGATGAGCCAAAACAAACAAACATCCACCATGGACCAGCTAGCCATATGAAACCAAACCAGGGATATCTCTAGGTTGAACATTTTGGAAGCATTTGGGATAATGTTAGTACACAACTTAAAATATATAACATAGTCTTATACTTAAATCGGGCAAAGACATTTGATGACATATTGCAAAAGAATGCAATATTTGTCAAATCTGACAGCGGATGTGTTCAAAATTACCACTAGATTTCAACTGCTGTTATTTTCCTTTAGAACTAAACAAAGGTAATTCTGACCCAGCACTCAAGAAGAAATGTCTTTCAACACTTCAGGTTGAGTATGACCTGGTAAAAAATCCAAAAAATAGAGTGAGGGTTTGAGCCGTGGAATATTATAAAATGAGTAGGGGCTGAGAACTCCATGTGTCAACCTCAAGGGCTTTCAAGTGGTTAGGCTCTCTCACTCTGACTGAGACCTCCTTCAAGTATTCTCTGTCTGTCACAGTCCTCTCTCAATCTCACTCACCAAGGACACCACTGCCAGTAATATGCTCATTCTTCTCCCCTCTTCCAGTAATAAAGACCGCTCCCAAAACCCCCCCCCCCCCCCCATCACTTATCCATCACTGCGTACCATTTTAACTTATTGTGGCCATTTGCTTCCCCCCCACCCAGTTCCCTTTACCTTCAGTGACCTCGATGACACTGACAGGAGACTCAGCCTCGTAGGCCGTTCTTTGAGAGTTTGAAGTCAATTATGTATCTGATGTTTGCATTACCTGTTTTAATGCGTCAACATGGGCAACTTCAACCAGACTATTCTCAAGTACAGCACTGTACTGTACTATATGACTGTGTAGTGTACTATCCTGTCCTGCAGTACTGTAATGAAATACTGTATAAGTAACAAGCTATGAGATACAGTCACCATCTATTTACCATGAGAATCACTTGAAG
Source organism: Gadus morhua (assembly GCF_902167405.1). Taxonomy (NCBI): domain Eukaryota; kingdom Metazoa; phylum Chordata; class Actinopteri; order Gadiformes; family Gadidae; genus Gadus; species Gadus morhua. The sequence continues at coordinate 4,296,608 of NC_044058.1, forward strand.
ATTGCCTATCTTCTGCTAACATTGGTCTGCTTGAATGCACATTGCTCCCCAGCCCTCTTTCTGCCCTCTCTATCCTATAGGGACGATTAGGGATGTGAAAAGGCAGTCCTCACGACACCACATGACAATGATTTGATTTATTTTCATACTTTCTGTTAGTGTGTGTATTTTGTATTTTGTGCGTGTGTGTGTTAGTGTGTCAGTGTCTGCCCTCTTTTCCGATGCCAAAGTACACGTCTATAGACTGCAAAGGAGGGCAGTTGGTATGTGGTAGATGACTTATAAGTCCTTTAAAATAAATAGTGGGCTTTGACCAGGTAACACATTCATTATAATCATACTGAATTTGTCGCTACACACAAGACAGAGAAATATCACGGTTTATGAGGGAAAATTAGGATTTAGTAATACAGGAAGACAGATCATTTGTAGGCCTGCGTCATAGGAAGTTTTGAAAGTTTCCCATACGTTATTAGTTCAATGTGTCTGAACAATTATTGTCAACAAAGCAAGGAAGAGTAACGATCAGGCATTTCAGCGAGTACCCCTGTTTTGGTTCTCAAATAACCGGAAACCCACTTGGACCCACAACCTTTCAGTATCACACACAGTGATTCTCAGCACCCAGACTACACAAAGTCAGTCAGCATACACGGATTCAGCCCGTTTTCAACATCGTTCTGCCCTTGCAAGCGGAGCTCCAGCGCGATCGGTGGTAATGCTTGCAGAAAGGACGAGCGTGTCAGAACGCCCAACCATGTAGTGGGACACTGAATGTATTAATTATAACTCATGCCTTCAACAGGCTGTGAGATTGTCTGGCACCTCTTCATGGTTATTGTTATTATCTCTTTCTCTCTCAGTTATTCTCAAACCACTTAATATTAAGTAGAATATTAACAGTTCATTAACAAATACCATACAAAAAGTTTCAAAAAGTTTTTGTTATGCAGATGTTACACTTTATTACATACATACACACAAAGGAAGGCAGCCGGCTCCCTAATGACATCTGAATTCACTATAAATTGTCTTGGATATAAGTGTCTAAATTAGGAAATAGCATTATAGTATAGAGTAAGTGTGGCACTGTGTGTGGCAGTATCTGTTTGTGCATGCATGAGTCTGGTGTGTGTGTGTGTGTGTGTGTGTGTGTGTGTGTGTGTGTGTGTGTGTGTGTGTGTGTGTGTGTGTGTGTGTGTGTGTGTGTGTGTGTGTGTGTGTGTGTGTGTGTGTGTGTGTGTGTGTGTGTGTGAGTGTGTGTGTGTGTGTGTGTGTGTGTGTGGGTTAAAGATAAGACGGCTGTACAGCTCTTTCGTGGCTTTGTTTAAAATCAAGTTGTCAGCAGTCTACACATTTCACTGTAAACGGACACAAAACCTCAACTTTCCTTTGACGGAAGTGTACCTCAAGTACTTTGGCAGACAACAATTAAAATACAATTGCACACACTTGCACACACACACACACACACACACACACACACACACACACACACACACACACACACACACACACACACACACACACACACACACACACACACATGATCGTAAGTACACTCACAAACACAAACGAATGCCCACAAACACAAACACAAACACATACACACACAAACGAACGCCCACACACAAACGAAGCCCACACACACACACACACACACACACACACACAAACGAACGCCCACACACATGCAAACACACACACACTCAGTGACACATGCACACACACACACACACACACACACACACACACACACACACACACACACACACACACACACACACACACACACACACACACACACACAAATTGCTGATTGCAGATTTTTCATATTTCGCAAATCACGATACTCAGGAAGGATTTCACAATTTGCAGACTTTAATTGTATTATTATCACCCTATTCCACTGTATAATGTGCCTTTGTAATAATATGATTTTAAATATTTAGGTATTATCTAGGTAATCACTTGGAGTCTCACAATACATTTAGGAGATTATTCTCTTAACTGCCACATGAGACTTATCAATATATTTATATTCTATTAAGTTCCTAAAATAAAATGTATTTTCTTTCTCAAGTTGTGATATGTAATGTGCTTGAATCCTATGATTTGATAGTAACATTTGAAGTATGAATGCCTCCCGCAGGACGTGTCTGAATGCTCCACCAAGGCATGAAGCGGTAACCAACACAGATAAAGGATTTTGTATACAATTGCTAATGAATAATGGGTGATACAAAAAAAAAGTACGATACAAAGTTTTGTTTTGCTGCTCCTTAACAGTTGGACCACATTTCACTTTGAAGATCTCAAACCAAGAGCAGATCTGTGGGTGTGATGTGAGAAAGTAAGGGGCAACAGCCTGCATGTGGTTATTTATTCAACAATCTTTGGGTGGATTACTGTGGTTTGGAGTGCCATTAAGAAGATGAAAAAATAAGCTCTGTGCACATTTTACCCAGTAGAGGAGGAAGGAACTCCTTATCAGCGCCACCCGTTTCCATTGGGGACACTTTTATATAGAGTTGTATCTTAAAGCCATCAATGGCTATATTTGTATTTTTTTTAAAACCTCTGCTTACTCTAATCCCCACAGCTGCAGGGAGATACCAGTTCATCTGGGCTCCATCTAAAGAGGCTGGCAGGTGTGCTGCTGTGTAATGCTGTGAATGCACCAGACTTTTTAACATAGGAGCGGGAAGTAGCAAGATAAAGCTCCGTGCCAACAGCCAGAAGAGAATACGTTCTCTGATCAATCTTTTTGTTAGAAAATACATTTGAGATGAAATTTGAGATTTACAGAACACAAAATTATAAAAGTCTTTGAACTGCGATTTGTAGATTTGTAGTTCACACTAGTTTCCCTATGCAAGAGTGCTTATTTATTGATAAATATTGAACAATTCTTTATTCATTCAAGAAAATTTTCAGTGTTTCTATAATTTTTTATGTAACCAAATCAAATAGATTGATTTGATAACATCATTTGTATTCAATTATGAAGCCAGCAAAGTACTTCTGATATTTAAAAAAAGTGTTAGCCGATTTACGTAGTGCTTAATTTGTTTGTTCTCTGCGTGATTGAACTGAAACGTGTGAGAATGCCTAACCCTAACCCTACACCCCACTGAACGAAATATCAAAATAGAAATAAAAGATGCATAAAATCATATCTTATCGACCAATTAAAAACATGGTTGCATCAAACAAATATAATGGATTTAACCATGTTCATGTTTAACCTTAATGTGAACCTGAGTAATTGTGAATAAAATGGTAAATTCAGATCATACTTTATTTCACATGGGCATTTTCACAAAGCTCCCATGTCAGATACACAGTAATATATACAGAGTGTAGCTGCTTTCAATATTTTCCATTCACAGGTGGTTATATGAACCAAAAATGATAAGCTAGTTTAGAGATACAGTAGGCAGATGTCGTCACCTACTTTGACTTTGTATTTTCTTGAATGTCGATATTTTATGTTGTTTTTGTTGCGTGCAAAAAAAAGTCTTAAATTGTATATTGAATGAAATTACTCATCCTAAACTTGTCTCGAATGACGAAGAACAGTATGTGATCAGAATCGAGACACACATTGGCAAACACAGACACACACAACAGATGCACAACACGCACAACTGAGATCATTGTCCCTACCTCGGCTCATTCTGACTCCGTGGCTCTCCTGTCCCACTTTTACAAACGTAAGCAACAACACTGTCCTTCTTCCACACCGGTAGATTGCAATTGTCGCTTTTCAACTGCTTTTCTTCCAATCTGTCTGTTGTGGGTTGTTGTTGTTGACTTTTTTGATCCTGTAGCGTGCCGCTTAGGATTCATTGTGGTTTGTGCAAATATATTCAGAACTTTTAGTCTCTCAGACACGCCTCATCCTCCTTTTGTGCACGTATGTGTATGCATGTGTGTGTGTGTGTGTGTGTGTGTGTGTGTGTGTGTGTGTGTGTGTGTGTGTGTGTGTGTGTGTGTGTGTGTGTGTGTGTGTGTGTGTGTGTGTGTGTGTGTGTGTGTGTGTGTGATGGAGTGAGACAGAGAGAGAGGGAGAGGGGCTGTCCCGTGTCATGGGTTTGTCTGTCGCTCTTTCTTACGTCGATACCTTTGTTGTTCTCCTCGATCACCCACCTTCCCTCTCAGTATCACCCACAGAAAACCTTGCTGTGTGAAAGTGTTCCACTGCTTTGCAACTCCCCTTTCTTGTCTTAAAATCAACTTGAAAAGTTTATTTTCGCCAAGACCGAATATTAACAATACCAATCATCGATCACATTATATCTATATTTATTTTTGACTAACTGATTTACTTTCGTATTGAGGGGGCTCAACTGTTATTCCAGTCACTCATGTAAAATAAAATAAAAAAAAAACACATTTCCAATCAATTTTACCATCATCAATCTTTCTTTCCTATCGCCCTACCTTTCATCTGTCTCCATTTGTTCATTGTCTCAGTGCATCTCCAAAACTTCAGTATGTTTTCCTGTGTCCTCTCCTCTGCCTCTCTGCACCTGATGCACTGACCCTATGCACTCTACTCTGTCCAAATCCTATTCGGCTCATCTCCAAACCCACATCCAGAATGTACAAATATGCCTCTGTATATATATATCGATATGTTATATAACAATATCTATATTATTAATAGTATATAATGTACTTAGCAATGCTAGTGCACAGTAGGCTACACAAAACAGATTTTGATAATGGACACAGCTAGATTTTGTCAGAATGATCAATGGTTAAAAATAACATTTGAAGATGAAGATTTACAAAAAAAAAATGGTATCACCGAACAGCAGGTGTTCCTAAATGGTGGTAGACAGTGCTATGCTAAAGCTGTTGAAAAGGAAGCGATGCTATCATGGTTAGCTTCCTTCCGTTGCTACAGATACCAATATATGGTTGGAATTCACTGCTCCATGTCAGGCAATGTGGTGTGTATGTGTGTGTGTGTGTGGATGGGGTGGGGGGTTAAACAGGTGCAAGACACAATGCCATGCAGATCCCATAATACTGATTATAAAAAGAAAAATGAGTGTTTGTATCAATGTGTTAGTGTGTGTATGTGCGTGTGTGAGTTTGCGTGTGCGTGTGCATGTGTGTGTGTGTGTGTGTGTGTGTGTGTGTGTGTGTGTGTGTGTGTGTGTGTGTGTGTGTGTGTGTGTGTGTGTGTGTGTGTGTGTGTGTGTGTGTGTGTGTGTGTGTGTGAGGTTGTTTGCCTCTGAGTTTTTCATGTATGTGCATGCATTTGCATGTTTGTTTGATTCTTCACAGGTGCAAGGTAGTTTTAGGGTCCTTTGCTGAGACAGGAGCTAACAACAAAGCATGGTAGCACAAACAGGCATTGCCATGTAGTAACATGCTAACAAACACGTCCAAATGGATGGTACCACTGGTACTTACTCAAATGAGTCTTGGACAGCACTTCTCCTAAAGGAGAGCAGATGGTATTAGGCTAGATTAGATCTACTTTAGCACTGACCACCAAGGGCAGCATGGACCCCACCGGATCCTCCCACCCCTGTGAGCTCTGATGGCCATTTAGTAGTAGTGTATGTGGGTATACTGCTTTAAATAATACCCTATGAAACAGTAGCACACACCACACACACAAACACACACACACACACACACACACACACACACACACACACACACACACACACACACACACACACACACACACACACACACACACACACACACACACACACACATATAGAGATATACACACATACATACAAACATATAGCATACACACAGACACATACAGATACCATACACATACACGCACAGACACACACACACACACACACACACACACACACACACACACACACACACACACACACACACACACACACACACACACACACACACACACACACACACACACACACACACACACCAACATGTACACACTAACCAGAGAAGATTGTGTTTGAGGGTGTTTCTCTTTTAGTCTGACCACAATCATGATGAAGTCTAAATTGCAGAGGGTGTGGGTATGTTTGCGTGGGGGTCCTTTATTTGCTGAATTGTATATTTTGCGGGTTTGCGAAAGAGAATAGCATGCAGTAGATAAGTATCAATAGAAGAGATAGAGCTAGCCAGACTTGGCCTGCCGCGGTCTGAAAGCGCCTGCTGTGGTTGCACTAGTAATCTCTCCTCGTCAGAAAATGTCCACTGCAGAGAATAAATGGAGAGCAGCACACACCTTTACGCTGAATGTTAAAAGCTTATTTAAATGCTTGTCGCACACTGAGAAAACTCTTAATTTGAGCAGTGTGTCATTCTTATAAAGTATAACTACTAATTATCTGACATTTTTGGGAAACAAAATACGATACGATTCTATTTCTGAATAGGTAATAAAGGTAAGGCTTTATAATAGATTTCAGTCATTTATAAGCTCTTAGTTAATGATGAATTTATAATCTCCTAAACATAAATAGACATATGTGAATGATTAATTTGTTAAAGGCGCCCTATCTTACTCACCAGCCCCTCCAGTGGACTGTACCATCTGGTAGGCTGATCTATCCACCGCACATCTGGGTGGACACTCCCACTTGTGGTGTCACTAGAGGGAAGATTCTGACATGGCTTCTAATGGCTAATAAACATCATACCTGGAGAAAAAATAGGGATCCTTTAACATTTCTATCATTTACAAATATATAAAAGAGTTTTGTTGATTAGGTCATCGTTAACAAAAAGCTTACTTATCATCTTAAAATGTATATTAATGTTTTTTGTATTGATTAGTTCATCATTAACTTAAGGCTTGAAAATGACTTATACCTGAGCGGTATAACAAAGTGTTTCCCAAGTACTGGACTGTGACAACACATCCTCATCTCATGTAGCGCTCAGCCAACACGGTTACATAAGAGCCCTGCACAGGTGTGCCTCAGAAGGGGAAGAAGACCAAGTACTTCCTCCGGTCACGAATCCTAACAAACTCAAAGATCTTTCATCATATAGTGTCAGATATCATGTCCATCCAAAGATTGTAGGCACTTTAATTGGTGTTAAAAATAGGATGTCTTCAATAATATTTCTAGATTTGTATCTTTTTGTAATTCTGGGACCCAAGTTCATGACAGAACCATATCAGAATCATATTCACCCTGAAAATAATGTGACAGTGACAGTCAACACAGCAACCGTGATACACTATGCATGTAATTTGGTGCACGTGTGTGTGTGTGTATGTGTGGGGGTTGGCTTAGCTCATAGAGCAGTTGGCTTGTAACCAAAAGGTTGGTAGTTAGATCCCCAGTTCCTCCTAGCAGAGTTTTGATGTGTCCCTGAGCAAGACACTTAACCCTAACTGCTCCTGACGAGCTGGCTGTCGCCTTGCATGGTTGACTCTGCCATTTGTTTGTCAATGTGTGTATTAACCGATGTAAGTCGCTTTGGATAAAAGCGTCAGCTAAATGCCCTAATTGTGTGTGTGTGTGTGTGTGTGTGTGTGTGTGTGTGTGTGTGTGTGTGTGTGTGTGTGTGTGTGTGTGTGTGTGTGTGTGTGTGTGTGTGTGTGTGTGTGTGTGTGTGTACCCTGATCAACTAGCCTCATAGCAATGGGCTACTTGTCTAGCTGTCGCTCATAACTTCAACTATGGGTCTGCTAGGGCACACGTAGTAGACTAGACTAGCGAAGATATGTCTATGACCCGGGCCCCAGTGAATAGAAGTAGCAGACCCATAAGCCTTATGAGTCACCTGCGTCAATCTTACAATGATACCTGTGAGAACGGTCAGTTGATACGCATTCTCAAACTTCTCATCACTGCTGGTTGTACCCACGATGCCAGTACGCAGCAATGAGGTCACCGATGTCCGGACCTCTGCATTTTTTAAAAGCTAAAAATAAAATTGGAATCTAAATACAACTGTATAAAGGATCTGCGGTTGTTACTTCTCAGAGATGAGTGCATGCTTAAACTGACTAGGCCCCTGGTCATACCTATTCCATTATTAAACTCTGACTAGGTCCCTGGTCTATTCCATTATTAAACTCTGACTAGGGCCCTGGTCATACCTATTCCATTATTAAACTCTGACTAGGGCCCTGGTCTATTCCATTATTAAAATCTGACTAGGGCCCTGGTCAAACCTAGTCCATTATTAAACTCTGACTAGGGCCCTGGTCATACCTATTCCATTATTAAACTCTGACTAGGGCCCTGGTCATACCTAGTCCATTATCAAACTCTGACTAGGTCCCTGGTCTATTCCATTATTCAAGTCTGACTAGGGCCCTGGTAATACCTTTTCCATTATTAAACTATGACTAGGGCCCTGATAATACCTATTCCATTTCAACAACACTAGCCATGAAAGGTCCACGCGTGTTTTGAAAGGGGTCAGGTGTCTGCAGTGTGTCTGTGAGTGAGGAGGGAGATAGTGGGTCTAACCTGAGCGCCGGGCGCTTTGCATTTAGAAAGGCAGAGGATGAGAATAGTAAAGCAGTGATTCCCAAACAGAAGCTGACACAAGTTAATCCCCTGGATTAGCCCTGGTTTACTGTAGCTCTCACCAACACACAGCCATTTAACCACTTAAAGGGGAGAGAGATACAGGGAGGGGAAGGAATGGGGGAGAATCACTGTTAAGAGGGAGGGGGAGAGAGAGATACAGAGCAATGAGAGAATGGGGGAGAATACAAGTTGAGAGGGAGGAGGAGGAGAGAGATGCAGAGCTATGAGGGAATGAGTGAGAATACAAGTTGAGAGGGAGGAGGAGAGAGAGAAACAGAGCGATGCGGGAATGGGGAAGAATACAAGAAGAGAGGGAGGAAGAGGGGAAATAAAAGAGCAATAAAGAGAAGATAAGGTTTAGCATGAGAGTCTCAAACATCTAAAGAGTGAGAGAGAAAGGTAAAGGAAAAGGGAACAGGACAAACACAACTGCCTTTACTTAAACACTATATGCAGTTAAAACATATAAGAACGTATATATTATAAAAGCATCGCGATACATAAACACTTGGGTAGGGTTGGGTTCAATATGTAGTTTACAGAATCCTGCTTGCATCTTTGCTGCAGACCATATGACATGGGCCACACACTGCACACACAGGCCGAGGCAAATCGCCTCTAGCCTGGCACCTCTCACCTCGTCTGATCGGTGCGTCACCTGGAGATGCATTGTACTCCTCGTATTCCATTACTCCAAAACAAAATACACGTGGTCTGTACGCATGCACTGACCCACATGAAAAACCTTTCGTTCACTTAGTAACTTCTGCTCTTGCTTTGAGGATCGTAGTCGCCGGCAGTGCTGTCTGGTTGTTCTAGCGGCCAGGTCGGCGCAGGGGTCTGGGTAGGTGCATGGCCATCTCCTCCGCAGTGGTCAGCATGGACTCCAATAGACCTCCTCTTGAGGAAATGTTTCATATCAAAGTTCCTCGAGGCTCACGTCCATCGAGAGTGCAGCTGGAGCCGCCGGTTGGCACGGTGAGAACACGCGGTGCGCTCAGGACGGCTGCTCCGGTCTCTATCCCCCCCCCCCCCCGGTCAGTCCTCAGGTCATGGTCTCTGAGTCCTTCAGGTCTCTGAGTCCTTCAGGTCCAGGTATCTGAGTCCTTCAGGTCCCGTGCTCGGGAGTAGTTATATCACCGGGAGTTACGTCATTATATCGGATAAGGTTTGCTTTGTGTTGTTCGGTTGAGAAATAGAACCCAATGCTGCTCGAACCAGCTTCCTCAACCCGGTTCAATGTAACATTTATAAAGGACAATTAACTTTTTAATGATGACCAGTGCGCCGCAAGAGCCACGTGATATATCATCTTACTATAGTGCATTAGAATTTGACTATTTAAGTTCGAACTATAATTTGCATAGGTTTGCCTAAATTGTAGTCCTACTTCGTTTTCTAAGCAATATTCAAATATGGGTTAAAGATGAAATATGTCCATTAAATATCCCATTAGGCCTACAATGCTTATGGTATACCGCATGGCTTTGGGCCTGTGATGCTTTAAATATAGGAACTGTATAAACACAATGAATGCTCAGGTAGTATGGCAAAAATTATATTGTAGGCTACTGCAATACTTTAACTTCCGTTATCATAACCTTTAGGCGTTATGATAATCAGGACATACCATAGAACACATTCTATCATCACACGCACACAATGAATGAACCCAATTTGCAAACAACACCATCAATCCAAACAAGGCACCTGTAGCCAATAAGGTAGGGTGTGTGTGTGTGTGTGTGTGTGTGTGTGTGTGTGTCTGTTATTCAAAAAATCGAATAATGTTTGACGGAGAAAATAATGTTATTACCGAATAATTTAAATCTTGTTTGAGCATATTTAAAATTATTACGTTAAATATAAACTTGAAAACCTCCACACCTCGACCCCAAATAGTTATGTTACAATGGGAGGAAATAAAAATAAAACACACAGAAATCCCCACATGCAACAGTGAAGAAAGGAAATAACCGAGGCGAAATCTGATGAGGCGACACAAATAATAGCACAGTGTGTTTTTTCAGTAATGATGACAGTGGAACAATATATTTGTAAATGGGGTCAAACCAAACAATTGGTCCCCACCCCCCAACTTGCACCATGCTTTCTGCTTGATGGACATTTCTTGCCCACCCAGGAATGTACGTGTTCTTCCTACAATCTGAAAGACACTTTCATTGGAGGAGTTCACACATTTTCCAACACTTAGCCATACTTACTTTAAAGTTCAAAATAATGAAGAAATGTTCCCTTTCTAATATTAATAATGTGATAAATAAAGGATGTGCAGATGGGTGATCAGGCTTCATCAGTAAAAACATCTCCAGCACCTTACAAAGGCTTTATCAGTCAAAACATCTCCAACATCCTACAAACAGCAACACTGTGATAATGAACACAGTATCCAACCACCCAAAAATGAATATACTCCAAAAGATGATCAATTAAATTCATTGCATAAATAAAGAATAGTCTTTGTTGGTCAATCCTTCTGGAAGTCTGGTAAGAACTCACACATCACTCCTTTCCTCGCGTCAATCTCGCCCCCAGGCATGGTGACGGCCGGAGGACCCAGGGCTGGACCCAATCAGGGGCCTCTGAACTCCAGGGTCCCTCTCCATCACCCTCACTGCCAGTGAAGAAGGATCCCCAAACCTCTGAACTCACGGGTCGCTTGAAGACAGACATGTTTCGTAGGGTCGGTGGGCTGGTGTGACGGGTGCTAGCCTCCTAATATGCGGCTCATGGAGATAGATAGAAACAGTGCTGCAAAAGGCGTGAAGAAAGGCACAGTGAGAAGACTGGTACGGCCAAACATCACTGTTAGAGCATCACACATTATCCCTGTTGTGATGGAAGCAGACTGGATGTGTTTAGTGATACCTTTTGATTCTACATGGACTTTGGAGCCATCTATTGAAGTCACAATGCAGGAGAAAAAAGCTTTTCGGCCTTCCCTTTGATCCAGCGTAGACTCCAGCACCACTGTGCTGCCCAATGGGATGGGGCTTTGGGACAAGGACAATTAGAATGACAGATTACACAATATCGGTTGCATAGGCATAATAGTAATAGTATAGTGCAATTACAATAGTCATTAATGGAATTGACCAAAGCCTATATTCCAAAGATACATAGTTAGTTCTTCTCCGTGGATTAATATAACGCGTGCATTATTACTTGCGGTAATTTATGTTGAGGTTTGCAGTCATCACAGGTCCGCACACGTAGGTGGCGTGTGTCCCGTTTACTGAGTCAATCATGGCCGCTGTCGCCCCCCCGTGGACGTGCCTGAAAATACACTCCTATTAAACTCAACATGATATTTTGAAGGGGCAAAAAGGTATTTATACGATGAGCATCTCACTTTTTAGTAGTATCTTATGTCCAAAATGTATGTAGTTTTCAAGTAATGCAAATATATAATATAGGAACAGAAACATTGGGGTATTTACTCCAACTGGGAGAAAAAAACCCACAATTAACTCACCCTGGTGGCCCTTCTAGCAGATGTCCAGCCTGGAATATACACACACATTTCTCCTGCGATTTTTTAATGAACATAACGTATTCAAATCCCGCCCCCGGGATTTTGATGTTCCTCGTAAAAAGGCGCGCCTCCGACTGGATGATCTTACTGAGCAGCACTCCCCCTGATGAGGCACAAACGCACGTTTAAGAAAAATAAATGATGATCAATCCCTGAGAAAATACTACAACAAAATAAGAGAGGTTTCTCTCTAGTATATGAATGTGTTATGGACACTTTTTGGACACTGAATGTGTTTTGGACATTTCTTCCAAATAGGGGGTTACATTCTGTAAATTCCATGTACAATTATGAAAACACACACACACACACACACACACACACACACACACACACACACTACAACTTTCCAATCAAAGGTCATTCCGTGACACCTGTAGCAAACTTGAGTAAGCGGTTGTAGCTGGGCAGTCTCCTCCACGGTCCAGAGCCTTCCTTTCCATCCTCGCCCACACACTGGCTGTTGTAGAGCTCATAATGCTGCAGCATCTCTTTGCTCCATGAGGGATTTGGAAGACTCAAGTCTCTCGGCTGTGACTGAAACGGCCAGGACACGGTCTGTGTTGGATAAACAAGCACATCACAGCCATCAAAACGGTTTATTCACAGCCAACTTGCCAGTTTAAAACCTCCACTGGAAATCATACATTAATCAAGAAACACTCAATCGACTGAGAAAGTATTTTCTGCATTGATGTATGTAATGTCGACGTACCACCATGGGCCGTATGAGGCCTTTCGTGAATGGAGGCAAGCGATGGTTCACCAAGGTTTTGGAGATTCGACAGAGGATACTGGCCATGCCCACACTATACCTTATCACCCTGATATTGTATTGAATATTACCGACACCGATATTGTTTTGATTCGCATGAGCCTTTCGTTAGCGACAAGGTGGATTGCGGTCAGCGAGTGATCCTATGTTGTCGCTTCGTCGCTGTCACAACCAGAACATTGATCCGACCGAGTGATCAGAGGATGAGGAATAATACGCTATGACGTTACGCCTGTTAAGAAGTATAATTTTTGTGTAAGGACCGTGTGTAGTGACATTGAGATCTGTCATCGCCTACCGGCTTTTTCTCGCATGGGGCTTCCGGTGTGAGCCGAAAAACACGGACAACAACGTCATACGGGTCCGCCTCCACCCTCGGACCCTTTCCGGTGTGACAGTGTTCTGCAAACCACCATGACCTCAGGGGGCGCTGTTGGACATACTCTGCAATATGTACGAGTTTAAAGCAGGGGTTCCTTCCCAACCTTTTTTGTTCCGAGGACCGGCATATTCATAACAAAAATGTGACGGTCAATTTGAATGCATCTATTTTAGATGCTTAGGCCTAATTGTATTCGAAAAGGTGCCGAAAAGGAGGAGCTACACATGCCTGGTGGCACACACACACACACACACGCCCTGGATGTCAACAAGGAAAACCAGGCCATATCTTTTTTAACCAATATCACTATAAACCGGTCTTTCAACATCAACACCATGTGACCTTATGTCTGGAGGAGCCAAATAGAAGTGGAAGGCGGCAGCCACTTAGGTGGCGTGTAGCATGGACTTTGTTACTTGTAACCATAACGATATATTAATTACAATTTATTCGCATTGGATTTCCATGCTGCAGCCGTCAATCATTGATAGTCACCTGTCTCCTTCTGTCCCATCCTAAAGTCACAAATATTACATAAATTATCAAGATAACGTATGCCTTTTATGGGATTACTGAAAGAACCATTCATTAAATTAACTAATTCTGAATTATTTAACATTCCTACATTCCTAACATTCCTACGTCGTCGTCCCACCAGGGGGGCGCATTCGTACTTGAGCACGTTAGGTGTCAAACGGACTTGGGCACGGTACAGATGGCCTGGCCTAGTATGAGACCCCGTCCACAAGAAGCCGATTTTTTGTGAAACCGCTAGTCTTGTGCGTTTCGGCCGACCTTCCAGACGGAGCCGGCAAAACCGGTGCCCGAAGCATCACATTTCTCAACCACCCTCGGAGGTGGTTTCAAATCTATCCGGACGGACCCATGCGGACGCCTGAAACGCAAACGATTACGTCATTAGCCCTTCACCAGCTGGGGGACGTCAGAGTTGCGTTGAATTCTTTGCCTATTTAAATGGGGAAGTGCAAATGTCCAGCAGAGGGCGGTATTGGAATAAGCCTCACACAGTACCAGCATAACTGAACCTGGAAGAACAAAAGTTTAACAGCCAGACCCGAGACTGTACAAACCTCATGTAGACCAGATGTTTATGTTGTAAGATTAAATTGATTTATTATCCACGTTAGTTTGTAAAATACTTATACTTCAAGTGTGCTGCAAGCATGGTATTGAGACATACAATTCCAATTCTTCCAAAGGGAGGTTATCAGGTTTGTAAAAAATTAACTATCATCCAGCAGGTTTGTCACAAAAAACAATTATCTAGCAGGCAAAGGTTATCAGATACAGAATGCGGAGTAACTGGTTGAGGAACACACACACACACACACACACACACACACACACACACACACACACACACACACACACACACACACACACACACACACACACACACACACACACACACACACACACACACACACACACACACTTATTTGGCTTTAGCAATGCTGCAGAGCTTCCTGTAATGAAAAGAGAAGAAAAATCAGTTATTCTCAAATCACATTTGAGAACTTATTTCAATTCAACTCAGTCATAGTCTTAAGTCATAGGCTGGCATTTTTAGCTTTTATTTTTATTTTGGAATATCTTACCGTCCTTCTTCCTTGGTCTCATCTACAAATGTACAGATTGCCTTGTCTCTATCCAGAATTTGCAGTTGTAAGATTTTGATCTGCTCCTCTGCTTTATTTTTTTCGGCTTGGTGGCTAGCTGTGGACAAGGAGTACAGCAGAAATGTTACATTATTTATAAAAACATAATTCTGACCCATAGAGGACCGAGTTGCACACAGAAACAATGTTCACTACACAATCATCTATCAAGTGACTTTTACTGGATTTTAATTATTTAGTCCATAATACCTCATAAATATCTTAAACTTCCCTCAACCAGTCATGATAGCCAACTTTTTCAAATAAAGATTGTATCTGTCTGAAGCATTTACTTAATAATCAGAAATAATAACCAATGAAATAGCATTTCAGAGGCGTAAGACCAAGAATAATCTATTTCACTTGATGAATGAAAAAGTTAATATGATGTAGATCGAATATTATCTGAAATATTAGCCACGTTTAACTTCAATTAAAATAAGGTATCTGTGAGTGTTCCCATTACAGCCCCTCATACAGCCTTACCGTTGACCTCAGCTAGAGCCTTTGTGCCGTCGGCCTTGTTTCTCTCAGCCACTTCCTGGAATACACACATCAAGAAATCTTATTCAATATACAACACCAAATTGTAAATGCAGGAAACAGGGTTAATTACCTTTACCAAAAAGGTGTGAATTCCCAATGTTTACTCAGAAGAACACACCCAGTTCAACCAAGACCATACAGTCATTGGTATTTCTATTGAAGCAGTGCATTTCAGAGTTATTGTGTCTTCCTTACCTTGTCAGTGTTACAGATCACTAGGGAATTGGTCATTTGAGCTACAGATCTACTGAGGTCCAACTTATTCTTATTAAGTTGATCTTTCTGCTTTGTGAGAGGATCAAGCAGCTTGTTCAGATCTTGTATTGTGTTTTTCTCCTGAATGATGGCGTGTTCTTTCTGCTTGAGCTCGGCAGAGGTCTCCAACATGCGTGCTTTAAGACTCCGCAGCTCCAGCTCCTGCCGAACGGCCTGGTATATCATCACCACCATCACACTCACACTGAGGAACGCCATTACAGGCACGATCTTCATCTTGGCAGAAGCAAGAAAAGGCAACCAGCAGGTTGTTGTAGTTGATGCTCCTCTCACTGTACATGCAACCCAGCACTGACAAGTGTCTCCCTCCGAAGGCACACCGCATTCAGGGGTGGTTATTCCACCTGTAACCGGCTCCACCTGCTGAACCAGATACCTGGGCGTGACCAATCATAACCACTGGCACTTCCTTGTTGGTCCACTTTTCTCTTTCTCCATCCAGCTCCCATTCACTATATCCAATCATTTATATTAAAACGAGTGCTGCCTTTGTCCTGAACATTTGCTTCATAGGCCTATGTTGTTACATTCTATTTTTAAGAGGTATGATGGTTGAAGCATATTTTTAAAACTTTAAACCCTGCTTTCCAAAAACACTGACATGAATTGAACATCCCATGGTGACTAGCGCAGTGGGCGGGCCCAGGTGGTGCAAAGCCAAACATTTACACCTTCTGGCATACTTCCTTTACTCCCCTTCTTTCAAATTAAGGGAAAGGTCGATGTCCTGTTTTTTTTTAATATCGCAGGCGCCTCGCTTACTTTTATTTACAGATTGCATAAAGAAAGTTGGTATAGGCCTATTAAAAAATAAACGCTTTGGTTTATTGAATTATCTGAAGAGTAAGCGCGTCGCTACCAACACAAATTCGCAAGCAAGATGAGGCTCAACATCTTGCTGTTTTTTTCAGTACTTGTGAGTTTGGGATTGTTTTGGACGGTGACCCGACGGAAGGGGGAAGAGGAACGACTGCTCAAACGCAACAAGTTCCAGTTCATTAAACTCAGCGTCAGCGTGGACGTGCTCGGTGAGTACAAAGTGGAGATCTCCAAAAAGCAACCACTTATGGCCAAGATTAAAGAAGAAGTCAAGGCACTGGAGAGTGAAGCGGCTGATCACCTGGCCAAACAGACGGCAAACAAGGCTGAAGTGGAAGCCTGTGAGAGTGCTAAGGTAGGTCAAAGCTTGAGACACACTCATATCTTTGGGATACCCCTCATATCTTTGGGATACCCCTCATATCTTCGGGACAGGGGGTCAATCGATATGGTGGGACTGGCGGGTTGATCTCAACCGTTTTGTTTGCAGTGTCGGTAAATTAGGTAATGTCCATAGATAACCATTAATTTGTCTCTTTATACACCGGACACTCCATATTGCCCGGTTTAGATGTTTATGATGAATGATGCGATGTTTGTATAGCCGTGTCATTGGGTGAAGCCGTGTCATTGGGTGAAGCCGTGTCATTGGGTGAAGCCGTGTGATTGGGTGAAGCTGTCATAGAGAGAGAGAGAAGCTGTCATTGGGTGATTGAGCGAAGCTGTGTGATTGGGTGATGCTGTCATAATTGGGCAAAGCTGTCGTTGGGGGAAGCCGTGTGATTGGAAGATGTGATTGGGTGAGGCTGTCATTGGGTGGAGCCGTGTGATTGGGTGAAGCTGTCATTGGGTGAAGCTGTCATTGGGTGAAGCTGTGTGATTGGGTGAAGCTGTCATTGGGTGAAGCTGTGTGATTGGGTGGAGCCATGTTATTGGGTGAAGCCGTGTGATTGGGTGAAGCCGTGTGATTGTGTGAAGCCATCATTGGTTGAAGCCGTATCATGGGTGGAGCTGTGTCGTTGGGTGGAGCCGTGTGATTGGGTGGACGTGTGTGATTGGGTGGAGCCGTGTCATTGGGTGGAGCTGTCATTGGGTGGAGCCGTGTGATTGGGTAGAGCCGTGTCATTGGCTAGAGCCGTGTCGTTGGGTGGAGCCATGTGATTGGGTGGGGCTGTCATTGGGTGGAGCCGTGTGATTGTGGCCGTCTCTTAATGGAGTCAATATAGACATATAGCCAATTCTTGTAGGCATTCAAATTCACGCTTGCCACACTTTTCTTTGACGAAGAAGAAAATATGCCAGTACCAGTCTTAACAGTTATCATTGCAATAAAACAAATAGCATTACTAGCTTTGACATCGTTCTCGGACCATGCAACTGATGCCTCAAAGAACTTGCTATAGGCAAGGCCAGGCACATTTATTTTAAACTTGCTATACCAGTGGATTACATGGTTGACCTGGATACAGCAGGCTGGTCTTGCGTTGCATCATGTATCTATTACATCCATGTGTTGGGGGTGCTTAATTTGGCACAGGAAGTAATTGGCAAACTAAGCTTATGCGTAATTGGGATATAATATATTGTATTTGTATCCTAAAATAAAATATCCTTGCATCTCTTTTTAACCCATAGAAACAGATAACAGATGAGGCTGCATCACTTGAGTCTGAACTTGGTAGCAAAAAAGGTAAGTGACCAAAACACTTCTTTCAACAGCACGCAAGTAAATTTTACTAGGGACACTGGGCAAATTTCTAAAATCTATTTCTAAAAGGTTGCATTACAAGAGTTTTATAATTGAGCCCTATATCCACAGAGGAATTTACAAAGCAGAAGGCCAACTGGGAAGCTGAGGTTGCATCTCTAAATAAGCAGATAAATGAGAAAAGCAAATTGTGTGACTTCATCAAAACGGATTCAGAAGTGGCCAGGTACAGTAACGACTATAGCAGGCAAAGTCTGGACTCTTCATACCACGGATTTAACTGTATCTTCAACCCCATACATCATGCTGTCGTCTTTTAACATTGTTATTTTAGGAAACTGTGTGGTGTGCCGGATCCTAAGCCAGAGGAGGCCAAGGCAGAGGCCCCTAAGGCAGATGCCCCTAAGGCAGAGGCCCCTAAGCCCGAGGAGGCTAAGGTAGAGGCCCCTAAGCCCGAGGAGGCTAAGGCAGAGGCCCCTAAGCCCGAGGAGGCTAAGGCAGAGGCCCCTAAGCCCGAGGAGGCTAAAGCAGAGGCCCCTAAGCCCGAGGAGGCCAAGGAAGAGGCCTCTAAGGCGGGGGAGGCCAAGGATAAGGCCCCTAAATCATAATGAAGTAAGCCTATTTTTACAGTTTTTAACTTATTTCGTAGTGGAAATAGTGCAAGATGTCTGAGAAGGTTTACCTGAAACAATCCTAATATGAGTTGTGAAATACTAGGTTTATTCTAGGCTGATATTTACTTTTAATTCGTACAAACTACACACAAAGGTTAAGGGATTCATACTTTTTCAGAACTGAGTTCATAAGCTGAATGTATACACTTTTCTTCCTTCCTCGCCTAAATATACTTCTGAGGGTGGGTTTCCTGGGCATTTTCCATAAAGGGTTGGCTTGAGCTGCCACGAGCATTGTTACTCCCACTAACATTTTTACCACACCTTTGTATAGCAGTTAAGCATTACTCATCTAACCGTTTTTATGAATGGCAATGTAGTCTGTAGGTGATTGTAGTGGCTACAGTTACAGATCAAACACATCCGTGTGTGTGTGTGTGTATATGTGTGTGTGTGTGTGTGTGTGTGTGTCCTGTATTCAAAGTCGTCATGTAAATAGGACTCCAGGCGGATCTCTGAAAGAAGGAAGTGAAGACGGCAAGCAGAAGGACTCCACTTTCTAGGAGAGTTGGACCTCTTTATATCCAAACACTATTTTGGAAGTTCAGCACCTTAACTAATAACCCAGGATTCCCATTTGAAATGGACTCCCCAAGTTCGACCAAACTCCACCATGTCGCCATGAAGTTATTTTTCTCCATGGAAGTTTTCTGTTGCTCATACACTGGTGCACACCCGTGTATGTTGAATAACTTTGTCTTCGTCTATACATCTTTTTACATAGTGATCCTCCCTAAGGGTGTATTGTTTACATACAATCCACCTTTACACCTCCATCAGCCATTCACAAAGCCCCATTGCCCCGTTAGTTGACCTGCTAAAACGACACTCTGTGCTGACCTGTCCGGAAGTCCAAAAGAAGTTAAAGCTGTTTCTGTTTAACTGTAAGTCCAAAAGTCTTATGGGCTACTCCATGTGTTTCTGAGTTAATTTTCTAATATGGGGAAGGGGATTATTTTGTACCAATTATATATTTTCTATATCTTCAATTGAGTGGTTGGCCTAATTGTCATGCCAACCAAATCATTTAGTAATTTACATATCCAGAACTATTTGATTTGTAAGGCTATATGTATGGGACTGTCGGATCCGTATATATATTTCTTGGTAAAGCCACCTGACTTTCATAAATGCACTTGTTTATATTTGAACATCAACATCATAATGCTTTGTCATGAAAATAAATAAATGTTCTTTATACAACATCCCCCAGTGTGTCTGATATTTTTTTCCTCTCCGGTCACCACTCTATTTTCTGCCCATCAGACTCCACCCAATACATTCTACCCCCAGGCCCCCTATTAGGCCGGGACATGATGACTCCCTTCTGCCCCAGCGGGTTTACAAGGTCATGTTACAGGGGTTGCAGAGAGAGGGTGAACAGTCTCTCATTTCTCTAATTTCTCCTTTCTGCAAGCAACCCTAGAGCAAAAGACCATAGGTGAATTCCTTGCTCTCATAATGGCATGATTTGGTTGTTTTGAGGAGGTGTTGTCCCTAGTATAGTGGGCCCCTTTGAGGAAAGTTGGCTATTTAAGGCATTGTTCTATGCTGGCTGTGTAACTGAACCGGCCATTGCTAGTCTGGCTCTCCAAGCCACCGTTGATGTCTTGATACATCTAAATGAATATTATTTTATAGTGTGGATATTTCTGGACATTCAAGCAATCCATGTCACTCTTGCATTTAATGAAATAAAATGCCCTCAAAGTTCAATGTGAACCTTTCTATAATTATTCACATTGAATTTGATTGCATGCTCTGTGGGCTACTAACTAATGTAAATTATTTTGAAAATGTATTTTCAGTACAGTTCAGTGGCCGGAAAAAAAACACATACACATGCACACACACAGACACTTACATAAGGCACAATTGATGCAAAATCATTCATTGAAAATAAATTGTCAAGCAAAAATATAGTCTAAAGGAAAAAAAGGACTTGGTGAAAAGGAATGTTTTGAGGTGTTTTTTTGACAATGGCTGGAGTACTGGTGGTTCATCATAATGAAATACACAGCTGAGAAGTTAGCATGTGTTAACATCCCACAGTTCTGTCTGCCTGCAGTTACCATATGTGATGGCAGTATTGATTGATTGATATTGATCCGTTTACCAAAGGTCATCTTGACAACCAGAGGTCACTTCCTCTATATACATTTGAACCCTGTAGACCAGGGCTATTCAACCTCCTTAACAAGTGGGCCGAAAAGGAAAACCACTGGGGGTTCATGAGCCACACGGAGTAAAACTACGTGAATAAATCTCTACAAATAAATCATACTTAAATTAGTGTTAACTTAATATATATAATACTACTACATGGAATAAACTTGTCAGACGCATTCCTTCCTTCTTGACTTTTAATCGTATCATTATAAAAGATTTTGTTCTCACATATTTTGGACACGTATTTAGAATTCAACAATGTTGTTTGAATCATCACAAAACAGAACTACTGTACATATGAGACATTTTGAGCCAGTGAGTCAGTGAGAAAGATGCACTGCCTTGTTTGCCTAGTTTGGCTCATCCTGAGACACTCATGCAGCTTCTCATAGGTCATGGTCCAACGTGCCCTTGTTCTGATGGCATTCATATGAGAAAAGCTAGACTCACACGTATCGGTTGAGCCAAACATTGTCAGAAAAAGTGATGCCAGTTCCTGATGTGGGATACTGATACTGGCTAGTATCACCGGCTACACACAGAAACCTGATTTGCATGCAACTATGTTTCTCCTTTATTTTATTTATTTTTTGCATGCAACCTCTTGCGGGCCAGAAAAAATGTAAGAGGGGCCGCATTTGGCCCACGGGCCGCTAGTTGAATAGGCCTGAGACTATATTTCACTACTTGTATGAATGTATATCTAGTGATTAAAAACATGCCAAAGAGAGCTGCCTCAGGTGGGTTACGACACACTAACCAAACGTAAATATATGAACTTGAGGCAAAGAGTATAACACAGCAGGTAAAGGTAGAAAATATTTTTGGGCAAAACAATGGGCACATCAAAGCACTGTGTAGTTAAGTCGAAAAGTACCTCCCGATGTTGAATGGAAATAGATAGACCAAACGAATGGAATGGAACGCTCCCTACTTAATGAAGTGACTCAATTCAATTCTAAAACTTTGACCTAGATTTAGAGATCAACTGAAAGTTATGTTGGGTAGCTCACGCTCTGATGAACATTACATCTATTGATTAGGCTAATGTTGGGAGGAAAGGCTCCAGGCCAAATCAGTTGATCAATATCCAACTAATTACACTGTGAATGTCAGTGAGTGTTGGTGGTACCCTCCACCAACACTCAAGTTCCAGCCATGTATATAAACCCTGTCCCGCTGCAGACTTGTTCACACATTCATACATTCAGGCAGCACTGATGGACGATGGGACACTGACAAATACAACTCATACATGGAGTTTTCACCATTTTGGCTCTAACATTACATTAGCAAATCTAATGAAGATGTTGTTTTTTATCTATTTAACCTTTTTTTCATGAGGTTTCATTAGGTTTAATCATCTGTTTTGCAAGATACCTGACACACAACATACTTTAACCTCACAACAAGACATATTTAGGCCTCAGATTTTTGACAAACAGTATTGAGTAGGAAAAAGGAGGAGGAAAGAAATGGACCTGGACAAAGCGATGTGGTATGTAACTTCTTTGTAACCTTTGTTTTCTGCATGTTAAAATACAAAATGTTTCTGTCCTCATCTACACTATGGTCAGCTTTTGTGGAGTTCTGCGCCTCTCTGAACACCTGTTGAGTGAGGATGCCATCCGGCCAGTGCACACACCCTGTGTACTCAGACTACCTGTTCAGCCACTTACAGCCCTCCCCTCGTCAATCTAATGTATAATAGTATGTATATAATGCTCTCTTCCGAATAGTTCTTAAATACAAACAGATTGTACGCCTCTTTTGTGATCTTTTTATTTGCTCCCTTTCGATCATGATTATAGTTGCCCTTTTGTACAAACACATTTATTTTCTCTTTCTTTTGTTCTTGTTCTCTCACAGGTCTATCAAGTTATGAAGCATTCCTGGAATTAACTTCAACACCAAGCAATACTTTATCGAACTGCAAGGAATCATATAAGCTAGAGGCTGTGTGATATGTTTGATATTCGGTTGTTCTCCTGCGTTTTCACGTCAACTAAATATCAGACATATTCCTACAGATTCTGGCACGTTAACATCACCTTGATCCAGCTCACCAAAACCAGAACATCTGCATACATTATGTGCTTTATTGTCCATTTGTTTCTTACTTATTTTAGACCATATGTAATCCTGTAATTAATTTAAAGTGATATTTTTTATGAATTAAGAATATCATGTATGTCCTCACATTTGATTGTGCAATCGTTATCTTTCCTTATCATAGGGTGCTATGTAGTATTTGCAGTTCCTTAATGTCTTTGAATGGATTATCAAAAGAAGCAAACCCGTAGGTAATTGTCTTTGTCAGTCAGGCTGTCACAAAGACAGACAGGCTGCCGTTTATGTGTATCCATGTTGCATGAGTAAACAAGGTTGAATTTCCTTTTTTTTTTACTGACTTCCTTTTTTTTTTACTGAATAGAAATTCAATAGTCTTCAAACCTGCTTGTGTTGCGTCTTTGAATCTTTTCTTGGAACGTAAATATGGAGGAGATCAAATGTTGCCGAATAATAAAACCAACAATTACAATAGGTTGCCTAGCACTTTGTGCTTGCCCCCCCTTATAATATAATAATAAAACGAACAATAACAATAGGTTACCTTCGCAATTTGGGCTTGGCCTCCCTTATAATATAATAATAGAACAAACAATTACAACAGGTTGCCTTCGCACTTTGTGCTTGGCCCCCTAATAATAATAATAGTAAAACTAACAATTAAAATAGGTTGCCTTAACACTTTGTCCTTGGCCCCCTAATAATTTGCTCATACAGCAGCAGGTACAGTATTCTGAAAAGAGATATTCTCATAGCACATTTCACTTACCAATAGCTGATGGATTGCTTATCCATTTCTAACTAACTGACACTCAAATAATTTAATTTACATCTTACCTACAGAACCTTTTTCATGAATATATCATACCATATATCATACTAGAGTTTTTGCCCACGCGTTGTGTGCGCTCAACCTCTAGTTGTAATTAACAGGGGTAATTGTTCAATGGAAAGTGTAGTATACTATGCATGCTAAATCAATTATTAAATAGCCTTTACTGTTATTCAGGGCTGATAAGTGCATTGATATTTTAAAATGCAAGGCAACTATTGTTAGTTAGAAAATAATAATCATCATTGAGATTAAACATTTCTTCCAGTGTCCTGGCCAAGACAGGCAATAGTAGCCTAAAGTTACACATAGCATACACACAAAACATAAGAAAAATAAAACAACTAAAACAGTCCGCAGGGGGGAAGGGGGATATCAATATCGCAAGACATTTGGGGAGGCTCAAGGAGCAGAATAAAGTTTAGTCTTATGGGGGACTCTATAGACATAATTCACCATAGCCTACTGTGTTATTGACATGTTTTCGTTGTGTTATAGAGACAATGTCTCTTTAAGATCACGTCACTTGTGTGTTGATATGCCGGTCGGCCTGATGTTTGAATTTAACAGTTTTTATATGACAAAATGAACGACCTGCCGTTGCTTGTCGAGGTGAGACATTTTCTCTTCCCTTATTTTATCGCAATTTATATAGTCTACATACAGAACGTCTTACCTGGGAGAGTTTGTCGATGTCTGAGCCGTTATGTTTGCTGCCTTTGTGTTGACGTGCTGTGTGTGCGCGTGGTTGTGTGTGTGTGTGCGTGTAGTGTGTGCGCATGTGTGTGCGTTTCCATGTATATCATAAAAATCAACATATCTGTAATCCGGGGCATATAAAGACTGGGATCAGAAGATAATTATTTTCTCTCCATTGAAACCCATTCATATTTTTCGATCTCATTAAATATCTCCCATGGGCTCTACCGGAAGGGGCGTGAGTTTGCCGCTCTATACGCGTTCGCGCTTGGCACATGCGCACTTGAGTAACTGGTGCAACAGGCCTGCTATTATAGTAGTAAGATCAGTGTTCTATGTCGTATAGGCTTCGCCTTTTAAGGCTATCGCGATTGGGTTATCAATAGGCGTGAGCCGTAGCACTGAAAAATCTGTAATCCCCGCCCACCAACAGCGTGGGCCTCAATCACGTCCGCGGGTCTCATTCATGTCTGCAGTTCGCAGATACGCGGGCGCCGGCGGACGTTTGGCTCCCATTTTCTTCAGCGTTCCTAGCATACTGAATGGATACGAACATGGACTCCAGGACGGTCAGCATCCGCAAGTCATGTAACTCGCCTGGCTTACAAGCCCCGCCCGCCTCCGTCGCAGGCTGCGGCGAGCGGCCAGCAAGGGCCCGGGGCAACGGGCTCGCGGGGTAATGCCCCGCCCCACAAGCGGCGTCTATTACGGGGCAAGGAAGGAGCGTGTGACAGCGGGAAACACCTCTTTTCTAAAGACGGCTGTTTTCTCCCCACGCCCCAGTTAACGTCGGAGCCTGTCGCCCCGGCCTTAACTGTCTCACCCGCATCTCCCACCACATGTAGGCAGGCCGTCAATAAACCTTGTATTATTGATCAAGCCAGCCCTACATTACTTTCCCCTCACCACATCGTGCCTGGCATGACATGTGGCGAGACGGTCGCTAAAACGAGCTCTCTGTCTAAGAATGACACGCAGCTCGTTCACAGTGTCAGCAGTCTGCTGCCCAGTCGCAGTGTTATTCCTCCTCGCGCCCGCACGCTCAGGAGAGAGGAAGCTACACTCTGGTCACAAGCTGAGCAGGCAGGGCATGCCTCTGCTAATGACACACACACCCAGCCCTTTCGGACAGAGCTCCCCATGGGCTGTGAGGAGGACTCCTCCCCTCACAGCAGCGGCAGGGGCTCAAGCGTGGCTCGTTTCCATGACAGCCGCATCAAAACAAGAGGCTGCACAGCCGCTTTCAGAGCATTACTCAGAATGGCTGGGCGCGTGCCCCCTGGCCAAATGGATGGACAGGCTGATCAGCAAGGGTCACACCCTGCAGTTCACCTCCGTCCCGCCACGATTCAACGGGATTGTGGAAACAACGCTGCCATCCAAGGATCAACAGCTGTCACTTTTGGCGGAGCTCTAGAAGCTTCTAGCGAAAAATTTGATTTCCACAGTCCCGAAGGGAGAGGAAATGCAGGGATTCTATTCACGTTATTTCCTAGTACCCAAGAAAACAGGAGGGCTGACCGATTCTCGATCTAGCCCTATTCAACAAATGCATCGTGGAGAGGCCTTTTCACATGCTAACAATCAGACGAGTGTTACAGTGTGTAAAACCAGGCGACTGGTTCACCTCAATAGATTTGAAGGACGCATACTTCCACGTCACAGTGATCTCCAAACACAGGAAATTCCTGCATTTCTCATTCCAAGGGTCACACTACGAGTACAACCCTCTCCCGTTCGGCTATTCTCTAGCCCCATGAACGTTTTTTCAAGTGCCTGGAGGCGGCTCTCCGGCCACTGCACGCAACAGGAATGAGAGTACTTTTCTACTTGGACGATCAGCTTCTGATGGCTCGCTCCAAGGAGGAAGCAACTATTAAAACAAAGAAGTTGGTAATCCACCTATCGAATTTAGGCTTCCACATCAATTGGAAGAAAAGCTCCCCCCTCCCCTCACAGAGTGTGATGTATTTGGGGGTAGAGCTGGATTCAGCTGTAATGAGAGCACGGCTCTCACAGCGGAGGATGGAGACGCTGTGGTCTCTCCTCCGCCGCTGTTCCCCGGGCAGCGTCGTGACAGCACTCTCTGTCATGAGGCTGCTGGGCATGATGCAGCCACTCACACGGTGGTGCCGCTGGGTCTGCTTCACATGAGGCGGCTGCAGAGATGGTTTTCTCGCCTGCGCATCGACCCGGTGCGCCAACGGCGGCGCAAAGTGACCATTCCCCTATCAGTGGGCCCCGATTTGACTCACTGGGGCGATCCCCGAACTCTCACGAGAGGGGTGCCGTTGGGCAGAGCAACGTCACACATCTCAGTGTTCACGGATGCTTCTCTGTCGGGCTGGGGAGGAACATGCGAGTTTCACGTAGTGGGCGGTGTTTGGCCGCTCCCCCGTGACCATGCATATAAACGCAATAGAGCTCCTCACTGTGTTGAAAGTGGTCCAACACTTTGCCCAAATGATAACGAATCAACACGCAACGAATCGCACAGACAACAAGGCGACATCAGCATACATAAATCGCCAAGGGGGCGTGCGCTCGGCACAGCGGCTGAGCATAGCAAGACAGCTGTTATGCTGGGCGCACACACACTTGCTCTCCATCAGAGCAGCGTACATCCCTGGTGTCCTGAACAGAGGGGCAGACATAATGTCGAGGGGGGGTCCCCAACCAGGCGACTGGACTCCACGATCTGATCAATCAGATATGGAGCGAGTTTGGGAAGGCGGAGGTCGACCTATTCGCCACGCGGGAGAACACACTCTCTCAGCGCGAAGGACAATCCCCCACTCGGGGTGGATGCGTTCGCTCAAAGACCGTGGCCGAACACACTCCTGTACGCTTTCCCACCCGTCCCCCTGATTCCCCAAGTCTTGGACCGAGTCCAAGAGGACGGCTGTATATGATTCTCATAGCACCGCAACGGACGAGTGCACCGTGGTTCCCTGCCTCCAGCGTCTGCTCTCGGGGCCCCCGAAGGAACTCCCTTGGCGGCGGGACGCTCTCTCACAGGCAGGGGGAGCAATCATAGATTACCAAGAGATCGGCCAGCGCTTGTGGGCCTGGCCGCTGAATGCGAGCGCCCAGAGGGTCTCGGCCTCTCCCAGGAGGTCGTACGGACCATCCAGGGTGCCAGAGCTGACTCCACCAGAGCGTGTTACTCGGCTAAATGGGCGGCTTTCCATAAATGGTGCACGGAGAGGGGTTGTGATCCCATCTCCTGCCCTTTGCCGCGTGTGCTCTCTTTCCTCCAGACACTGATGGGAAGAGGGCTGGCCTTTAGGACGGTTAAGAGGTACGCGGCTGCTGTTTCATCATGTCACGAAGGCTTCGGGGATAAAACTGTTTTTAGTCACCCCTTAATGAAGCGCTTCCTAAAAGGTGTGAGGGGAGAGAGACCCGTGACGCGCTCTCTCACTCCACAATGGGATTTAACGCTGGTGCTGCGCACACTGGTTAAAGCCCCATTTGAGCCTCTTGACCGGGTGCCCCTCAAGTTTGTGTCAGCCAAGACAGCTTTGCTGCTGGCCCTGACGTCAGCTAAGAGAGTGAGCGACCTGTCTGCACTCTCTGTAGCCCCTTCATGTAGCTGTGTTTCTGGTACTGATCGGGACCAATGAGGCATAAACTATATCGTGCTTCGCCCTTTAACCCAATAGCGATAGCCTTAAAAGGCGAAGCCTATACGACATAGAACGATAGTTACGTATTGTAACTCTAGATTCTATGAGTATAGGCGCAGCCTTTAAAGTGTCGGCCTCATTGTCCTTTAAATAGCTGAAGAAAAGGCGTCAGCGTATATCTGACGTGAATGAGGCCCGCGGACGTGATTGAGCCCCACGCTGTTGGCGGGCGGGGATTACAAATTTTTCAGTGCTACGGCTCACGCCTAGGGATATTGCAATAGCGATAGCCTAATGCGCCTTTACTCATAGAATCTAGAGTTACAATGCGTAACTATCGCCGCCTATACCTTCATTCTGTGGCGCTGCATGCGCCACACATTGGTCTATGTATGGGAAACACTGAAGATATCATATGAAAACTCATCCAGGGAGTAGAAGTCAATTGTTAGCTATAAAAGAGAATAAATTAAATCACAAAAAAACATTATTTGATACATTCACACACTGCATGAGGATCATTAAATAGCATCAGTGCATCGGCCCATCATGAGGATCATTGATGGAGATGATTCATTATGATCATTCATTCATTAGTATCTAAATATTTTTAATATATTTATTAATTTATTTATTAATGTATTTAATATTAACACAATTATGTGTTCACAGATGCACACGCACACACACACACACACACACACACACACACACACACACACACACACACACACACACACACACACACACGTGCACACACACACACACACACACACACATTTACATTTAGGGCATTTAGCAGACGCTTTTATCCAAAGCGACTTACAATAAGTACATTTGTCATAAGAAGTGAAATATATCGCTGTCAGTACAGTATAGATGTTCATAGAACCAAGTGCAAGTACTAACAATCGCTAGGCTAACCCATTCCCCTTGTACAGCAATGATAGCAGCTACTGCAGATGCTACACAATTAAGTACTATGAATAAGTGCAATGTAGATTAAGTGCGTACAATAAGTGCGTACATTAAGAGCAGGACGTAAAACATACAATGGTGGCCGGAAGGGGCTGGGTAGCTATGCAGAGTCGAGGTGAACTCTGAAAAGGTGAGTTTTAAGTCTTTTGCGGAAGCTGGTGAGCGACTCTGCGATCCTGACATCGGCAGGGAGCTCATTCCACCACTGAGGTCTTTGTTTGCTCTTAGCGATGGCGCTACCAGACACACACACACACACACACACACACACACACACACACACACACACACACACACACACACACACACACACACACACACACACACACACACACACACACCTGCAGCAACTTCATGAAGACAATAGGCCTTTTTGGAATTCTGTGCCGAGTTTGTTCTACTGATGGGGTCTGACACGACTCTCTGAGACGAATGTTATCTGAATTAGTGCACACTGTATACTTTGGGCACAATGTTGCAATGGGAAAGAATGAAAACGTCAATAAAGATCTTTTTTTTTTTTTTTGTGTAATTGGCACATAGAGTAAGTGTGAAGAGATAGAGACATGCTACTGCAGTATGGCTGCAGTAGCAAGGGGAAGAGTAGACGATATCAGGAATTATATTGAAAGGAGAATAGTCAAATAAAAAATCAAGCAATATCATAAAAGAAAGTACAATATTTGTGGAAAATGTTGGGGACAACTTCATAAGAGGTGAGATGTACTCAGTACAGTTTATCATTAGTATTTCAGGTAAGGTCAAGATGCTTTGTGTTTATACGGGATACTGTGTTTCACTCTTTTTACAGGGATGGTTACAATGAAAGTTCTGCCTATGTTTTTTGTTTTCATTCTGAGTGCCACTGTTTCATGTCATTGGCTACAGTAGAGGAGAGTGCTACTTCAACACCAAAGGTAGACGGTCGTCCATGCAAAGTGTTGTGTGTTGTGTTTTTGGTCCAAATGTCTCCATGGTAACGGTGGATATGCCCACAGGGAGCTGTGAATACATGGGCCAGAAGTATGAAATAGGAGAGAGATGGCTCACACAGGATTGCTACCAGTGCGTCTGCATGTCACCATTTGGAGTAGGATGCTGCGACCAGTAAGTCCGTTCACACAGATACATATACCTTAGCTGATCTTTGTGCATTCTTACAACATTGCCTGCACCTATCCTACAGTGGATATAATCCTGTGGACTAACCGGACTGGTGTGAGGTTGTTCGTCAGCCAGACTCCTACACCAGCGTCGGTGATGAAAGCCACGAGGTCGTCTCAGACCAGGAAAAACAAGGTTCAAACTGACATCTGACAATTACCCTTTCTTATGATTTGGTGGCTGCTGCGTCTCTCCTCCGACATGCAATTTGCATATCTACAAATCAAATTAGTTTATGTTCCATCCCCTCGTTATGGGTTTGGCCGCGGTGACATGACAATGGAATTGTTACAAATGAAAATAATTAACTGTATGAATATTTGAAATCTATCGTAATACTAAGTTTGAATAAAAAAATACTTCGTTTTGGACAATTATCTTGAAATCATCATATCTCGACTGTCTGGCAAAGGTGATATTTTTGCTCAAGAGAACATATGAATAAAAAAGCTATTAAATATATATATATACGTGTCGTGTGTCCTGGTCAGTAGGCTAATATGTGCTCCATTTCTCAATCTTATGACTCACTATATTGTTAGTTCAATGGTTTAATAATTTTGAAAATTAGACATTCAAATGTACAGTGATTAAACCTTAATATTTCATTTTATGCGTTCCAGACAAAATCATGACATAAAAAAGGTCCTGTGTAGCCGATAATATATAATAAACATCGTGCTTAAGGACTCTTACTTTGAAGGCTCGGAAAGTGACAATAAACATTGTTCTAAGGGACCCTTACTTTGAATGCTCGGTGGCGCACACTTTTAACGTCATGTGGTGGCGGGCTGTTGACGTGCTGTGCTCATGAAGCTGGACATCTGTTAGCTTCTAATGCTACCTGATACCTGCAAGAGATTAGCTTTGTGTAAAACAAAATAAAGTCAAAGATCACGTTGGAATAAATCGTCCACGTTTGTTTCGGTGACGGGAGATGTGGATCCTCAAGCCCCGGGAGCCTGGAGGTAACTGTCATGAGAGGGTTCAGGTTATTGACCTGGTTAAGTCTCACTGGTTAAGTCTCAAAGGGCTTAACAGGCAATATATTTATGACACCCCCCTGCCCCCCAGAGGGCAAGAAAAACTCCCTTAATTAGCAAGGAAGAAATCGTGAGAGGGAGATCCCTCCTTCCAGGGATGATCAGGAGTGCAATGGGAGCCATTATTGACATACTTACATACAGGCAAAATATTTTAAACCGGTCATGGGGTGCTGGCCGGTGAACAATAAGGAGACCAACCGACATTCAAGAGGTTGTCATTCCCTATCTGCCAGCCATTTATCTCTACAATTTCCTGTTTATCCCTCGGCTTGATCGATTTTAACTCATGTTGTCATGAAAAGCTGTACAGTGTGTATCATCCATGATACCCAGTAAACCCTCCCTGATCTCCATCTCATGTTGCAGTGCAGGAGAACATGCTTCAAAGCTGTGAGGATCAGGTCCAACTTGGATACATTGACACACTCTTGCATGCTGCCATCATACTGCCGTTCATTATCATAGTCATCATCATCATCATCATCATCATCATCATCATCTCCTCCACCTCACTAATGGATTGGCTCTATCATCCACACATGTAACGTTTAACCATCTTCTCTCACAGGAGAAACCCACTACCTGCTGCCCACTAAATTGTACGTTGTGGGACGCAAGAACTGTGATGTCCTCTTGGCCAACGACCAGTCTATTAGCCGGGCACACGCCCACCTGACTGCTGATGAGCAGGTGAGACCTTGGACTGATAATATATGGATAACCATAGATGATATTGTGTTAATTCAACATGGTTCAAATGTTCTATTCATAACACTTATTATTGTAAACAACATTTGACCTTTCTATAGTATGTTAGTTAATGTATAAAACATCCGCTTGCATTAATACAAATTGACGAAAGAGAGGGAGAGAGTGTCGATAATGTCATGTAGCATTATATGTCAATATTGTCTACAGCAAGTTTTTATTTTTTTCTCGTAGAATTGTATAAAGATATTTTAGTTATTTAAACGTTTGATGTATTTTTAAAGCTTATTACCTCCATCCTTCCTTCTTTCTTTCTGTCACACCAGCATTTTGTCATTTGAGTAATTTGCAAGGAAAATGTTATATTTGCATCGTCATATGTTGATGAGTTTAAACTTCAGGCATGAAAATGTGGTGCTAGATGGCATCAGTGTGCATTCTGTAGTGGACCTTCAGACACGTAAGGGATAATGCCCGACGAGGTGTCCATTATCAGGAATTATACCACGGTCTGCGGGAATACTCGATTCTGATTGGATGCAGGGTGTGCATTAACTCCTGATATACGGACACCTGGACAAGTAGTTCCGTCAAATTGTCTGTTTACCGTTCTCAATTAATGCGCTAGCTGGCGTATCGTCTCTAAAATAGTAGTAACCATAGCAACGGGAAACAAAACAAAGCTCAGCGGACTATATTACCTCCCGCTACCTCCCGTTCTAAAGTCGTAGCTATGGTCCGTCCTAATTACTGGAGGAGTGAACAACGTTTCCGTTGCATGAGAACCCAACGGGCGTGTAATGGTGGTTCCGGGTATTAGTCGGACCCTCAGGCGTAACCAGGGAAACAAATGTATGTTTTGTGGAAAACTTTATATTCAGATTGTAAAACGCAAGAAAATATAAATGAATGGTCTTAATTTGGTCACCGTTGGTAAGTGACCGTGGTATAAACGGGATAATGCCCTTCAAGGTGTCCATTATCAGGAATTAATGGTCTTCGCGGAGGCAACCGTCCTCCGCCTCGCGTCGGACGGTTCACGCCTCCACGTCGTCCATTAATTCCTGATAATGGACGCCTCGTCGGGCATTATCCCTTACTTAATGGACGATGTGGAGGCGGACGGTTGCCTCCGCGAAGTCCATTAATTCCTGATAATGGACACCTCGAAGGGCATTATCCCGCTTATACCACGGTCACTTACCAACGGTGACCAAATTAAGACCATTAATTTATATTTTCATGCGTTTTACAATCTGAATATAAAGTTTTCCACAAAACATACATTTGTTTCCCTGGTTACGCCTGAGGGTCCGACTAATACCCGGAACCACCATTACACGCCCGTTGGGTTCTCATGCAAAGGAGACGTTGTTCACTCCTCCAGTAATTAGGACGGACCATAGCTACGACTTTAGAACGGGAGGTAGCGGGAGGTATTATAGTCCGCTGAGCTTTGTTTTGTTTCCCGTTGCTATGGTTACTTCTATTTTAGAGACGATACGCCAGCTAGCGCATTAATTGAGAACGGTAAACAGACAATTTGACGGAACTACTTGTCCAGGTGTCCGTATATCAGGAGTTAATGCACACCCTGCATCCAATCAGAATCGAGTATTCCCGCAGACCGTGGTATAATGTTGGTTAATTAACAATAATTATTTTTTAAGCAATGTTCTCTTGTTTATTTATAGTCTTTTTGTGATAATTTATTTTCTTTATGATTATTTATTTAAATTCCTCAACAAAGCTAGATTACAATCATTTAAATCCATTACATGTTGTGATCAATGTACAATAATTACATGTTTTAATAATGTTTTAAATTATAGTTTAAATATAAATCCTTATTAATCTATGTTGTGTTTAGCAGACTTTTAAAAATACATATGTTGAGCGATTGTCTTCCATGGTGGAGCTGGTATGTTGGTGACTAGTGCTGTATCTGAGGAACTCACTGGTGATTTGAATTGTGCAATACCCTAGACTCTTTCTGTGAAAGACTCCTCCAAGTATGGCACGTTTGTAAACGACAGTCGTCTACCAGAGAACCAACCAATGATCCTGAGAGCAGGGGACAATGTCACATTTGGGGTTTTCCACAGCAAGTTCAGGTATAACATACTCATCTTTTTTGCTGATATCTTAACCTCCATTTATTTAGCTTATGGCTTCATTATTTGAAGTAAACCCAACTTGTGAGTTATAATTGTAAGATTATCTTTATAACCTCAAGGTCCAACAAATGTGTTGTTGTTCTGTTCATTCATAATTGTACTCTTTTATTTCTACCATGGGCCACTACTATCATTGCTCATCCGCTGCAGCACTACGCTTGAAGACCATTCTCTAGCAAAAATTGACTATTGTCACTGTTCCATCAGATGCAGTGCAGGGGGGTAATTCAGCCTAGTACATTGTTGTTTGTAGGCCACCTAAACTCTAAGCATATCAGCAGTTGGAACCGACTGGATGGATTTAGCTAGCTGGATCAGACCTGTCCTTAAGATCTTAATTCTTTGAACAACAGCAAATTGAGTTGATTGTCTTCATCATACTAGAATAGGAAATAGTAAAGATTTTAGCTATTGGAAGATAGGCTTATGAAAGGTGATAAAACAAGGTGATGAAAACAACCCTTACGTACAGTATCTGTCCCCTCGTCTTCCTAACCCCCCAGTGTGGAGCACCGGGAGCTTGTGGTCTGCTCGTCATGTCTGGACAACAGCGAGAAGAAGTTGCTCTCTGATGCTCTGCAACCTCTAGGGGGCAGGCTTGTCAACTCCTGGACTCCAGACTGCACCCACCTCGTCATGTCTTCAGTCAAAGTCACCATTAAGGTCAGAGATGGTTCCTTCTCTCGTATCCTACCGAGTGTCCTCGGTTTGTGTTTGATGAATAAAGTGTTGGGATGGGATGTTTGTGCAGACCATCTGTGCCCTGCTGTGCGGCGGATTCATCGTCAAGCGGGAGTACTTCACAGAGTTCAGTAGAGCCCTGCCCCAGAGATTACCCCCTCCTGAATCCCACAGGTGAGGTTATACGTTCACACATACACACTCAACACACGGCTGGAGCAGGCGTGGAGCTTTGCTACATCCCAGTATAATACTGGCCGGTCTGTCATTTGGTGTCTCCAGTTTCATCCCAGAGATCGATGAGCCCAGCTTGAATAAAGAGGCAGTGAACCTCTGCTCAAACCCAGAGCGTGGGCGGCTCTTCCGTGGAAAAAACTTTGTTTTCTTCAACTCAAAACAGGTTAGACCGACAAACCCCTGCTATATGAACCAGTCAAGTGTATACAGCCTTTGATTGATGCTCTTGAACCACATTTCCCTTAAAGGCACAGTACCTCATTTCATAAGGTCGAGATCATTTTCATAATATTCTGTCAGCAGACTATTTGTCTCTCTCCTGGTGGGGTAAAGTATGTACCCCAAATAAAATATGGTTTGGTTACCTCTGTCTACCTCGCTCTCACCCTCCCTGTCTCTAGCTGAAGCGTTTGAGTGCCGCAGTGAGTTTCGGAGGTGGGGAGAGCCTGCTGCTGGAAGAGGGCTCTCTGCCAAGGCCCCTGCTCGAGTCTCCACAAAGCTGTGTTGTGTACCCCGCGGCCTCAGGGAGCTCCCAGCTACTGCTGCCCAGCTCCACCGCGGGCTGGCTGGACTCTGCGAAGAGGCTTGTGCACGAGTACGCTGAAATCCCCACACTTCTATAGAGTCACACCAGCGCTGCTGACCCTGGAGTTTCTCTGTGTACCCTGCTGAAGCTCTCTTGGTTCGCTTTGTTTTTCCCATTGCAGAAGTGGCTGTCGACTCATCACAGAGTCTGAGATTGGATTAGCAGCCATTTATGTTTCTTGTGAGAAATACTGCAATCCGTCCATTGCCTTCAGTGAATCAGGTAGGGCAAAAAATGTCCCACTTTGGAATAAAGAAATCTGTGATTGACCTCTTAGTTTGTTATTTAGGGTTATCAAGGTGTGCAAGTATGAGAAAAAGATTTTCCGTTATATCCATCTTTCCAAGATGTCCTTCTATTCTTTCAAGCCAATTTAAAGGTTGGGTAGGTGATTTGCGAAACGCCAGCAGATTTTGAAAATACACAACTCAAATGGTCCTACCCCCTCTCCTTCAACGCTGACTCTGACTCCACCCATTCCAAGTACCTGGACGCGCAATCATGCACGAGCGCGAACAGAGATGCGCGAGAGCGAGCCAGGCTAGCTTAGGTTTTCGTTTAACAACATGGCACTACATTCAGCTGTAAGTTGCACCCAGTACCGCGGGAAGTAGGAGTGCTGGGGGTGCTGCAACACCCCCTGTCCGAGGCCCTGTCTTATCACAGAAAACGATCATTTCTAAAAACTCCGGCCAAAGTGGAGATTTCTGAAAACGCCGGTTATGTGTTGTCGTGTCAACGGGGAGAAACGGGATTTTAGGTTCTGAAGCGTCACATTATGCACCAGGAAATGCTTAACGTCATGTGAGCGCCCGCTGTACCGTATTGGTCCGAATATAAACACAAACCCCATTGTACGACCTATATTTGGAAAAAAGATTTGAAGACCAGATCCGTTTTTTATGAATAAATAAATTGTATTCATTGAAATAATATACGAAAATAAAAAGGCATCGAATAAAACACTGCATTGCCACTAAACAGTAGTGCAAATAGGCCGAACTGATGTGTACACCAAAGACTATTCCTGACACTCCTCTGCCCCGCTGTGTTCGCTCTGGCTGTGGTCGCTCCGAACTGTTTCGGCCCGTGGCAAAGCGAGTCATCCTCGCGCTGTCCAAGGCATTTTGAGACGCAGCATTTATTTAATGCTCATATGACCTAGTGCTGAAAAAAGGTTATATGAAAAAGTGTGAGGGTAGCGGTGGTGCGCTAAACTTGTTCTGTGAGCAGCTGGATGTGAACGATCGATTTTCAACTGTCCGCGCATGCACTGGTGTAATTGAGCTGCGCTGCTATACATCTTTTTTTTATCAATGTAACGAGTTGCGAGTCTAGTGCAGGCTGAGTTTTTTTTTTCCCCAGCACCCCCTGCTGAGAATACGTTCTCGCTGCAATGGTTGGACCAGATGTTATAAACATTAAACGGTCACATAAATCATTACTATTTTTAGAAAATGTATGTTTGTTTCATATAATTGTATTGGAAGTCCTGGTTTTCACTAGGGTTGCCGCGGTGTGGACATTTTCACACCGAGTAATACACTCGTCTCCACACCGGTATTACCGAGTATAAACGGTATAAACTTTGAAACTAGGTCAACCGCCACACAAGCATCGGTTTTTAGACCCTTCTCGTCCTTCAGTTGCCGCCAACGTTCGAAAGCAGCGCCTAGGATTATTCTTGATTTCAGTTTTTCTCTTTCAGCGTTTTTATTATCAATTACTCTCTGAAAAAGAGTTTTCCTTCTCTTTGCTGGTGGTGGTGGTGGGGATGGTGGCGTCTTGTCTGCCATGGAAATTGTCTTCTACTGCTAGGTCCAAATGTGGATTAACTAGTTCCAGTAGCTACCGCAGGATAACAACAAACAGGAGCTTGCTCTGGGTCACGAGCTCTGGGTCACGAGTACTGCACGAAGGGGTCGCGCGCGGGGCGCGGGGGAGGGGGAGTGCAGTACGACCGTTTGATTGATGTACTTACTGTCCAATGCAACTCGGTGGCAATGGAAATGATTGGCTGGAGTTTTTCGAGCCCTGCCCGTTCCACAGATGATTGACTTGTTTAATTTTCATGTCAGTACTTCTAACTCAGTGGCTGTAAGCGGGTTATGATAAGGATTTCAAGTAATTTTGCAAAAATGGCCAAAAAAGCAAATCACCTATACAACCTTTAACTGGTGGATTCTATTCACCATCCTGGCTACTTAACCATAGAGGGTGATCATTTTACTGTACACTCACATGGCCAAGAGAGTTACCAATGACTGTACAGTCACATTACGTTTACTCAGATCAAGCTAAGGTGTATCCGACTTTGAGGAAGTAGACCATCATCCTGTGTCTTTCCTAGACTGAGTTTATGAGCTGACTTTATTTTAATCAACTTTTAGACCTTTTCCTGACAAAATATTTAGGTGGTGTTAAGTAGAAACATCCCTCTGTGATATGCTGTACACTCTTTAAACATATTTATATAATTTTTTCCTGAAATGGATGTGTTCTTTGTTTCCTCTTGCCTGTACTGTTATCTGTGTTTGTGCGTGCGTCAGACTCAGTCCAGAGTGTCCGGCCCCGGCTGCCCCCGTATGCCTCTCTGTCCCAGAACGTGGCTGTAGAAGAGACAGTGCTGCAGGCATCATCTATCAACATCACCGCATACGTTGGCAACACAGAGGCCTCTCAAGGGTACTCTCACTGGATTATAACTCGCATCCCCTTATAGTGACCAAACGGTCCTGCTGAAGTCACCCCTTCCTCGTGTGCCCCAACACCCATCACTTTCTGTGTGTCTTGTTCCCTCCCTGGCCAGGCTGGGGACGAAGTCCACCGCAAGGATAGAGACGGTGGGAGAGACCCAGAAGACGCCCCAGCACAGCAGAACCCATCCGCTTTCCAAGCCCAGGCCCAGCGCTCAGGGAGCTGGACGTGTGTCCGCTGTCGCTGACACCATGAGCGCCTCCTTCCACACCGTAGAGAACACCGGCTCGCAGCAGCAGGAAGCAGGCCCCAGAGAGCAAGGTCAATAGATGTGTCTCATGGGGTTGTGTTTGTGTTGAGAGCCTTTGATTGGTCTCCCAATACACGTCACAAGATAATCACTGGCTGATCTTTAAGGGATTGGGCCAGTTTGAACCCAGGTTCATTGTTTATGTGTCATGATTGTTGCTATGTTCACCAACCCAGCGAGGGCAAGTGTAGGAGGGTTCATCATTTCAGTCGTCTTCTACTGCCCAGTGGTGTGTCAACACGGACATTGAACTTGTGGATTTGCATATGACCATAGCTGGGCTGTATGCACTACAGATACACCCAGCTGTACAGCGATGGCAGCGGCTGAACACTGTTGTTAATAGAATGAACGTCAATGGCTCTCCAACAGTTTCAGAACGGGAACCAGGAATGGGGGCGAGTTTAACAAAAGTCATGATTAACATCTGGACGAAGACAATGTCAACAGTTAACCCAAAGTCTGTACATATCGGCACAGTCTCTCTGATTAAGTGGAGATTATCAGTTATTTAAGAAGTCTTTATTTTAAGCAAAATCCCAGATATTGACATACAGCCTGACATGACATGATACGTATATTGTTAGGTAGAAGAGCAAATGTGCAACTTAAAAATCAGTTCAATATATTTTTACCGACCAGGTGCAAAGAATGCTGGTGTCTTGCCATCCAATCAGAAGAACCACATTGGTGTTGGGGCTTCCTCACAGAAACGCTCTTCCCAGAAACAGAAGCCCCCAGCCCAGTTATCCCCACAGAAACAGGCCCCCCTCACCAACTTCTTCCAGCCAGTCAACAAAAAGAGGTATGCATTGTTTTGTTTAGCATAGTCTTATACTTAATATTCCTTTTACTATTCACGGTTAGTCAATGACCATATAGCTTTATCTAAAGCAGCTTAAAGTGAATAGGGTTGAACAGCATCTTGCTGAGGATGCCTACATTAAGACTGCATGCATAGGGTATTTGATATCAAGATAACAATGCTAGTCATATTAGCACTACATGTTTCATCCTAGAATTACAGATTTTCTTTAAAATCATCAGCCCCCGGTCCGTTCCCTGTCATGTCCTCCATGGTTTATTATCTGTCCATGTTTAAGTCATGTTTACACCCGGCACTGTGCTCCAGGCCTCGGGCGGACGAATTCTCTGCTGAAGAGTCGGAGCCCAAGAGAGCCCTCCAATCAGGCGCCTCCTCCTCCTCCTCCTCCTCAGCCGCTTCGAGAAATCCCACAGGGGCCCAGAGTCCGCCGGGCTCAGAGTTCGATCTCTTCACGAGGCCCATGGACACTCAGTCAAGGGCAGGCGGGGTCTCCCATCCATCCCAGCAGGGGACGCTGGGCAGGAAAAGGAAGGAGCTGGAGGAGGTTGGGGACAAGGAGCTGGAGAAGGAGAAGGCAGATGATCTGGACATGGAGGAACTGGAATCCCTTATGTCTTTAGAGATGGAGGATTTTGGCGAGCCGTCCCGGGCTGCCCCGGACCAGCAGGCACAACTCGTAGGAAACCGCTCGGTGGACAAGAGGAATCCCGCCTCCACGGTCGCTGTGGAACACTCCTCTACAAGCAAGAGGCCGCGGGTCGACCCGCGGGACCCCGTGGGTGCTGGTCCAGGGCCCAGCGGTGGCCTGCTGAAAGGCTCCACCTCAACCACCACCACCACCACCACCACCACCACCACCCAGAGCTTGGAGGCGGAAAATTGCACCAACTCCATCATGAGACCCAATCCCCTCATAACTGCGGACCGTGCAGGGGGTGCGCGGTGGCTCTGCGGGGGTCCAGAGGAGGCCCCAGCTGGCACCAGAAGTCAAGAAGCACTGGCTGTTAAAGATGAAAATGTGTCTATGGTTGTGGTGAGGCCAGCGTCGGCTCAGTTGTTAAATATTGAAAGCACCCATGGCCCCCTATTGCCGCTTTCACACCAAAAAGAACCGAGAGCCAGTTCCGGGCTGGTGCTAGGGCCAGTTCCAAACTGGTTCCAGCCTTACCCCAGTTAAGAACCGGTTGGTTTCACACCGGCCAGAGCCAGCCATGGAGCCGGCGTGAGCAACGTCATGACGTCACTGCAAACGTCTCGGCTAGTGAGCTTGGACAGAAGCATACGGCCGACATCTTTCTTTATTCTGGGTGGAAATAGTAACATAGTAACGCCATCAAATGCGTTTATGGAAACATTTTTAGCGAGAAATGTGCATTTTACTTTCATAATGTTCGCTCGGTGAATGTGAAGGATGTTTGGTTTGATAGTTATGACGAAGAGGGAACGCTCCGTTGCGCGTTGACGCGTTGAACCACCACACAATAGGCGCGCAGAAGAACCCTTGCGCCAGTTTCAAACACAACAACAACAATTTCGTCTTCGATTCAATCCGTGTATGGTTCGTTCTTTGAATATTCCGATTTAAAACAAAATCAGAAAAAACAAAAGAACCATACACGGATTCACGTCCATTGTTTACTTCGGTGTTTTAAAAAATGCCGGTCTTCGTTGGTCTTCCTGTTTATGAAGGTACGGATAACTCCGCCCCCTGCCCCCGGCGTAAAAGCGGTTCTAGTTCTAGCCCAGCTCTAAAGTGGGGCCAGAGTTGAACCGGTTTTTAGGGGCCGGAGCCGGTTCTTTGGCGGTGTGAAACCAAAGCCCTGGCCCTAGCTCCGAACTGGCCCGGAACCGGCCCCGATTTTGCGGCGGTGTGAAAGGGGCATATGTAACCAGTCTCCCTGTTTTGCTCCAGGATGGTTCAGAGGCATTAGGTGGTACAGCCCGTGGACAACCTATGGAAGTGCTGGAAAAACCACTGAAAGTATTCAAACAGGACAAAATAGTAAGGGGTTTCTTTTTCTATTGGTTCTGTTTCAAATGTTGTTATTGACCAAGAAACCTCGCACAACAAATAATTGTAATACTTACGTGGAAACTAAATAAAGATACTCAACTGATAAACAATCCATTCTTTGTCACTTCAGGCCTCTGAAGCAGAGGAAGGTCTTCCGAAGCGGCTGGTATTGGTGGAGTTTAAATCCCTCATGGTCACAGCGCCTCCTAGAGGCAAACCCCAGCAAACACAGGGGCCCAGCTCCACAAAGAACTTCAAATGCTTTTGCAAAGTCAGTTGAAGATGCTTTTAATTATTTCATTATTAACCTTAAAATCACTTTGTAATTATTCTGATTAGTATGTGCTCATATAAAGGTGGATGTATGCGTCCAAACATCCATGTGTATATCATAGTCATTTTTCTAAATTGTAGTTTCGATTCAATGAATTCTTATTACAAAATTAACTAGTATTAATTGAAATATGTAAAATTGCAAATGTAATGCACCCAATATTTATTGGGTGCATTACATTTACATAATTATAATTCACATATTCGCAATATACAGGTTTATTGTTTCCTCCTTTTGGCTATTATCCTCACATAGAAACTTCCATACTTGGTAGTAAGAGCCCCTGTGTTGACCTGGCTCACCCACTGTGTTCCTTGGGCAGGTACGGGGGTCCAGCACCGAGAGGCTAGCCCGGCTCATTGGAGGCGGTGACCTACTGGCCCACAACAGGGGCAAGAACTCTGAGCTGGATGACTTGCTGAAGGATGCTTCTGAGGTGAGTCTTTCACTGTGACCCTGTGCTGGTAGGAGACAATGGAGTGCGTCTAGTGTTACTGGGGCGGCAGTAGCTCAGGAGGTAGAGCGGGTTGAGTGGTAACCGGAAGGTTGCTAGTCCGATCCCGGCTCCTCATAGCTGAGAGTCAAGGTGGGCCTGAGCAAGACACCTCAACCTAACTGCTCCAGAAGGGCTGGCTGTTGCCCTGCGTGGTTGACACCGCCGTCTGTGTGTGAATTTGTGAATGAATAGTTGTCAGCAAAATCCTATAAATGTATAATGTAATTGTTCCTGATGTGTGTGTTGGTTCCAGGAGGAGCAGCAGAGCAGGCGGGATGAGAGCCTTGGAGATGACCTCTTCAGGTGAGGACAAATGTTTTTTTTCTTCAGATTAGTTCTGAGTTACGTCTTTATGAAACACAACAGAAAATATGAACTCATTTTAAAGCTCCCATGCCATTAAAATCTCATTTTTCCTATTGTTTGTTAAATAACATGGGTCAGAATAAGTTTGTGACCTATGGTAAGTTTGAAATCTATGCAGTTTGTCTGCTGTATGCAATAGCGAATGAAAGGAAAAAGGCAGAAAAAATGAGCCAATCTCGATAAGGTGACACTGCTACGTAGCGTCGTCAAATTATTATTCATCGACCTGCCCACTTGGTTGGTTCGTAACCACCCACAGAAATCCTGAAGGAGTCGAGTTTGAGCTAATGCTGCTAAATAACAGGCTAGTTACAGAATTTTGAATGCAATGGCAGAACGACATCGAACCTGTGTGTCATGCCAAAGGAAAACGTCCACATTGCATCTACTGCCAAAGACAGAGGTATTAAGGGAGAAATGGTTACAATTTATTGTAACCAAAAATACCAAAAAACGATGGAACCAGATTAGTGCTGTGTTCGGCGCATTTCGGGGACGATGACCGTGTCTCGTCTCTGGTATTTCCACAACGAGACTCTTACTGTGGGTTATCTCAGCCATGGTGAAGAAGGAATTGGGGGAAAGGAACTCTGGATTTTGACTCCCTGAAGTACAAGAACCACAAAATGGGGCAGAAAGGGATTGTTGCCCGCGAATGTCTCCCGCTTGATCCCCGCTTCCCGCTGCCGAGGGACCACCGCCTCGGCGCTGCCTGCTGCAGGAGGCGTTGGTGCCTAAGCGCCGAGACTCCGGCGGGAGAGAACCACGATCAACAATCCCTTTCTTCTCCATGTCGTGGTTTCAGTCTACTTCAGATTGTTGTGGACGTGGAAGAAACCAGAGACGTCAGAGAACCAGACGCAGTCGTTTGTGATTCATATCGTCTGGAGGCACACACAGCTTTTGGCCGTGATGATATGTATTATATGATATAGGTATCATTAAGAAATAAAGCTCCTGGACTGTAACGCAAGTTTTGTTAAATTAAATAATCACCAAAAGTCCACATTTAAACGACAAACGACACAAACTAAGTTGCTTCAATAAATGCCATTTATTAAATTAGCCTAGGTAAAAAAACATAACAGCCATTCTCGGCAAAAATGGTAAACGGGTAAAAAATTATTAATTAGATAATTGGAATTCTTGCAGGCTACTTTCGGCGCAACTTCATGGCATGGATATGCTCCGCTGCTCGCGAAAAGTTTAAGCCTTTCAACCCCGGCCCAAGGCTCGATCTGCGCATCAGCCATCACCTTTTCCTCAGCTAGGCGGATTCTGATAGATGTTTTATTCCTGTTTTGGAGTGAAAAGCCTCGTTCCGCAGGAACACTGGACACGGGGATTGTACTGGCGATTTTGACCAGCTTTGCCCAGTCGGGAAAGATTTGTGCGTTCACACCAAACTCGACGGGGCGATAAGATCCCATACAAAGTGAACATAGAGACGCGTATCGGGCAAATTTTTCGCGAGAGAAAACCGGCGATAATTTTTGATTTGTCGCGCCACACTTTAGCCGGGGACAGGCAAGCGCGTTCACGAGGATTTGTGCCACGACAAATTTGCTCGAGTTGAAATATTTCAACTTTGACGCGAATTTCGCGTGATGACAGCCGATCAGCGTTCAATAGCGTGGCCACTGAGTGACATGTGTATGCATGTGCGGTAGCACTGCACGCGTTCATGAATGCACGTTCGTGTTTGCCTCCCTGGTGAGCTCGGCCAGGAACCGCTATTGGTTTTCATCTGCTGCTGATTTATTCATACATATATGCAAACTTCTTTCTTTTTTTTCTCGGACATGTGGGCCGTTTACATTTTATTATACCGGCCATGCGTGCGTGCTATCGGCCAATGTCCTGCTATAGCCGGCTAACGTGAACACTGGTTCTGC
Organism: Gadus morhua; assembly: GCF_902167405.1. Lineage (NCBI taxonomy): Eukaryota > Metazoa > Chordata > Actinopteri > Gadiformes > Gadidae > Gadus > Gadus morhua. Next base: position 4,341,450 of record NC_044058.1, read on the forward strand.
TGTTGGTGTTATGGCGCATAACAGGTCGGACTCTCGTCTCTGGTATTTCCACAACGAGACTCGTAGTGGGGGTTATCTCAGCAATGGTGGAGAAGGAATTGGGGGAAATAACTTTGGCTTTGACTCCCTGAAGTACATAAACCACGACATGTAGGAGAAAGGGATTGTTGCCCGCAAATGTCTCCTGCTTGAGCCCCGCTTGAGCCCCGCTTCCCGCTGCCGAGTGACCACCGCCTTGGCGCTGCCTACTGCAGGAGTTGGTGGGGCCTAAGCGCTGACCACTCCCTCGGCAGCGAGGCTACGGCGGGAGACAACGGCGGCCAACAATCCCTTTCTCCTCCATGTCGCGGTTAAGTCTAATTCAGATTGATGTGGATGTGGAAGAACCAGAGACGTGGAAGAGCCCGACGCAGTCGTTTGAGATTCATAATATTCTCTGGAGGCTCACACAGCTTTTGGCCGTGATAATATATATTATATTATATAGATATCTATGTATAATACGATATTATTTAGATATAGAGCTCCAGGACTCCCGCCGGAGCACCCGGAGTGTTCACAAATATTTACAGAACGCGGCCAAAGGCTGTTTGCGCCTCGCCATCACGAAACTAAACAGAGCGCATGGTACCGTGGCCGCAAGATGCTCAGGGCCATACCCATACACCCTCCTCCTTGACCCTTCTCCCTCCTCCTCATTTGCATTAAAGCTACAGACACCGAAACGGCACATTTGGGGAAAGCTCAATGTGCGACTGGCTCGTAGTGGCTGTAATTCTGCACCACGGCTGAATTTCGGGAACGTCTTCAAATACTGTGTTTGGGGCCCACTAATATCTGTATTAAAGCATCCATAAAGTAGCATGCCATGGGACCTTTAATTTGCACCACCACAGTTTCAAATCTCTCAAAGACAAAGACATATTTAAGCACCCATTTCTTAATCTAAATGATCCTTTCTAAGTGCACCAGGCATATGATCTTGTGCACAGGAACATTACGACACTGAGGTGCTATTTTTACACATGCACCCACGAACGCACAGACTATGAAATAGGATTTTTGTCAATAACATCTAACAAAACTTCTTAAATATCAAACAAAAGTAAGAATTTGAGAGAGAATAGAACCCTGTTGAAGCGAAAAAATTATTGGGTATTATTAGTGTTGTTGCTACTGCAAGCACATCTACTGTTCTTCTTAAGTTTCTTTATACCCTTTGCCAGTTTTTTGTGCTGTTAACTGCTATTTCTTACTTTCTGCTACAGAAACCATTCAACTATCAAAACGTCCAGCACTTTAACAACATGATGGCTATCTCTATGCGTTTTTCAACTCTTCAAAGTTTTTAAACTATTACATCAACTACTTAAGACATTATAACTTGGTCAATTTTCAACGTTAACCTTCATAACCCTAACCATTTAATAAATCAACACACTGTATCCTAAATAATTTGAATAACCGAATTTCGATTACCTCTGTACTTTTTTCACAGTTTTAAGTTCCATATCGGCTTCGTTTTCAGTTGGTCTCATTGATTTACGCTGAGGTGAGAGCGCGGAGGACGTGCGGGCAGTGTTGCCAGATTGGGCGGTATTTCCTCCGAATTGGACTACTTTTTACGACGTTCAGGCAACGGTGACTCTAGCGTTGACGTTAGCGTTGACGTTAGCATTGATGTTAGCGCTGCCGTTAGCTTTGACGTTAGCGTTGATGTTAGCATTTTAGCAAGCACACTCTCGCAATTTGTTAGGACGAAACGCACTCTAGTTTAAACCTGTTTTTTTGCGTTTTTGATAGCATTTCCAATTGTTTTCAGCCTGGAAAAAAACAGTCCACACAAGAAGTTTGCGTCCGAATTCAAACTAAAGTCAGGCAGTAAACGAGACAGCTTGCAGCCTGTACGCAAAGTTGACTGTGGGAATTGTAAACTAAAGGACTTGTCATCATACATAGAAAATAGCTAGTTTCCACGATTAAAAAAAAAATGATTTGTTTGCAAGTTAAAGTTTTCCTTTTGAAATTTATATTTTTCGCTTCATTAACTTTATGGTCCCTCAAATTCTTATTCTTGTCTGATATTTATGACGTTTTCTTTGATAACATTGATCTGATTCCACATACACATACACACACACATCCTGTTATATTAATGCATTGAGGTGTTGGTATTTAGAGACACCTCAGCTTGCTTCAACTTCAACCAATCATAATGGTGCCATTCCTACGTGATAGGAATTTAAGAGTTACCATGGCAATGAAGAGGATAGGCTGGCTCTTAGGCTGTTCTGTTTTCTCAGGCTGAGTAAAAAGGTGCGCGTGTGTGTGTGTCTGTTAAATATTTGGTGCGCATGTGTGTGTGTCTGTCAGGGCTGAGCTGTTTGATCACTGAGTCACCCTGCTCAGCCAGTCATGCGTAGCCAGGGAACACATTCGGTCCCTAAGAAAACAATCTTTTCATATTTTGGTTAAGGACAAACCCTGCCATTCAGAAGTGCTTTATTGGAAGGGTGTTTGACTTGCTCAAACACTGTCTGTGATTTACAGATCCTAATTTGGTCTATTTTTATGGTTTGAGCAAAATGTCACTCAGGACATTAAGGAATGATCCACCAGGGAGGGTAAAAGCTGTTGTTCCAACATTGTGTGTGTGTGTGTGTGTGTGTGTGTGTGTGTGTGTGTGTTTTTGAAGGTACAATCCATCCAGGCTGTCCAAAAAAAGATGAACCCTCCACATCAAGCGATGCCGCAGTGAGGAGGTGGTTGACAGGCATCAGGATAATATAAAGGCCCTCTCTAACAACGTCACCAGACCTGCTGTTTGTGGTCTAAGGAACAAGTTAATGACAGTGAATGTTTGTTTTGTTGTATGTAGCAGGCATACCTTCATGTCTCTCGCACTAATTGCAGGTTGTTTATACAATGTAAAAAAAAAAAGACTTCAGATTTGTTTTTGAAGATTGTATTTGTTAATAAAAAAATACAGTTTATAAAACATCAAATCCATATTGTTTGTACTAGAAAAGGAAGTCAAAGCTTGCATGCACAAAACTACTATTCCTGTTTCTAAACCAAGAAGCCAAACAAGTGCCCTGATTTCATAACTACAAACAAATATCCTTTTCTATTTTGATGTATTTATGTATTAACTTATTTCATTAGATAAACCAACATATAAGGCACTTGCACAATGCTAGAAACAAGTTTTTTGTGCAATTGGTTGATGCAGAGAAAGTCCATACACACATCCACAGCAAGTTCATAGGAGCAGAGAAAGGAACTAAAATTTGGCACATATATTCGAGAGGTAATAATCTATTTTCTGTAGTAGTAGCAATATGGTTTTCCAAGGAGACAGAACCTCCTCCAATGCCCTTGAGCAAGGCTGCAAGACCTGCTGAATATTTTTGCCCATTTTATTTGTGAAGAGGCACTGGGCCTTGAGTGGGATGCTCCTGTATGAAGCTACCTGGAAGGGAATCTGGGTCTAGACAGGCTTAGAGGCCTTGGTACCTCAACAACAAGCCAGACGACCTAGAGATAATGGCAATTTCACAAACTCTTATACAGAGGGAATATATAGTTAGTACACAAGCTTCAAATGAACTCATTGACAACTAAACATCTTAAGAGGAAGAAAATGTAATCTTTTTTGTTCAAACACTGTTGAGACTTGCTTCATTTCCTTCCCATTCTGCCTGACTAAGCAGCCTTTTCTGTTTCAGACAATATGCAATTCTATCTTTTGAGATGCTTTCCTATTCTAGTTCGCTCACTGACTTATTGTATGCCTCTAGTAGACACAGATATGATCAGCTTCTTTTCAGTATCATAAGACTAATGAACCACGAGATCAGGCTAACATTTTGAGCATTTCAGTAAAAAAAGCAAGCTACAAAATTAATGCTCAGGTATTTGACACAATATAGTTTGACGGATTAGAGTATTGATATACCCTGGCCATTTTAGAAACTCTAGGCTACAGCCAGTATAACAAACAAACGTAGAACATAAATACATAAAACCAATACTGCTCAAGTGGTTGTTTGATTCAGTCCACTATCAATATAAACCCCCTAGATGCAGAGCAGATTGGAAAGCAAGGCCAAGGAGCAACTTTTCTTCTAATTTTCTCAGGTTGTCTAACATTAATGGATTTAATTGCATTTGAAATTATAGAATTTCACAGTTGTAGTTTTCTTGCCATCAACAGCAAATAATCTGCATTTAATATTCAATATAATATTTCCCAATATAATATTAACCAATAGAATTGTCAAATAATATAAATATTGATGCCATCGTATATTTGGCAGTTACTTTCAAAAGTCCTTGTCCAAACTAAGGTCACACTGAAGGAAATATAGCAGCGGGTAACAGGCTCAGAGTCCACAGGCTAGTGGAAATTGTTTGGAGATTGTTTTCTGCCGAATATGGCAAATAGTTTGTCGCATGTTTACATTGATAGAAGGGCATTAAAGAGTGTGTGCAGCACATGCCATGCAAGTATGCATGCGTGCATGCATGTCGGTACGGCAGTCACCCACAAATGCTGTCGATGAAGGCTACGCCAGTCTTTAAGCATTCAAGTCTTCCAAGACAATATTCATCCTCATTATGCATTATGTTCTGGGCTTAATATTTGACCCCAAGAAAAAACAAAGATCACCCTTATTTGATGTAATGCATCACTGTCATTTACACATAGAAGAGAGGCTTAGGTGGTAATGAAAGACACACGTTGAAAATGTTTTTAAAAGAAGAATCAGATCCAAACTGAACAGTGGTACACTATTTCCTATATATGAGGACCTTTCACAATCGTACTGCCCTTTCTAGTAATAAACTGACTAGGATTAACTTGAGATGAGCTTCACTGTCTTTTTTTATCTCTATTAGTAACAGCTTTTATCAGGTGTGCTCTTCAGCCAACAAGCCACTACCAACAATAACATTCTAGATGAATGTTTTCGCCCCGTCGCCGATAAGCTTTTCATTCTTCTTTAGTCGCTTCATTAAACAGGAGGCTATGCCTAAAGCTCCACCCTTTAAAAAACGAACAAAGTTGTCTCCTACCAGGGGGCCCATCGCAAACAACCCCGGTTCCTTGGTGCATTCAAAGTTGAAGGGATTGATGTCAATGGGATTCTGCTTGCAAGAGATGGGCTTTGTGGGGTCAATACCCAGGTACTGGCCCTGGCCCTTGAGGAAACACAGGTTGGGGTTTGTCCCGATCAGAACCAGAGCCATGGAGATCTTGAACGCTTTCAAGGAGTTGTTCCCCTGAAGTACACACTTCCTGTCGGGCTGAAAGGAAACCACACAGTGCTCTGGGAAACTAGTGTAGTCAGGGGAGAGATTGCTGTCACCGTTGGTAGACATGTTAACGGCCTGTGGGGGCTTTGAGCATATTTTGGCACACATTGAGGAGGCAACACTCGCTACCTGTGGTCCATTAGCGACAGAGGGAGCAGCCATGCTTGTCGTGTGAAGTCGGGAGCACATCATGTTATAGACCTTGTGATATTCTGGGTACAAAGTCTTTGGCAGCTGTTTGAAGATTAGGTCAGGGTTGTCAATGTTTTTACGAAAGACGTGTAAGACAGGAATGTTAGCACTGCAAGCGCATAGCACTGCGTCAGCAGCACTAAGACCAGCGCCTACAATCAAAACTGGATCAGAGGTTGAATCCAGTTTTCCCTGGCTCACAGCCAACCCCAGGTCAGAAATGCTGTGAAGTACAAAGGGAAGTTCCTCCCCCTCTACGACAAGTCGAGCAGGGAAATCTGATGCGCCGGTGGCCAGAACAACATTCTCTGCAAACAAGCAGAAAGGGACATGGCTGTCTTTCTGCAACCTCTGGTACCCCCTCACTTCCCAGAGCGTGCCCCCTCCCCCACTATCTTCACACTCAACTCCATTTCCATCAAACGCTTCATTCTCACCGTTACCAACCCCTCCACTCTCTTGCTCCGAACCCTCCTTTGCCACAGCCTGCGTCTTGTGGCCCCGGCAGAGTTTCTGTACAGAGGTCACATATGTGTTGTCAATGAAGTTCTTCTGCAGTCCCATGAGTTTCACATAATTACGGTAGTAGGACGAGATCTCCTCTGGGGTGGCTCTGTCATTGGTGACAACCCTAGGGAGAGGATCATAGAGAGGAGAGAGAATATCAGCAGCTGCTAGAAATGTTTGGTCCATGGCCATCCACCTGTCTCCAGCCTGCCCTGAAACTCTCAATACCTGCGTTTTCCATTGGTCAGGTCTCTATAGTTCACCCCAGGGAGCTCCATCCAGATGCCAAGACTAATAGTCAACATGGATCCTTCCATCGCCTAAGTGAGAAGAAATCCTGATTAAACCGGGGAAGAAGAGGCCATTCTAGAGGGGACCAGTGAATCTGTGTGTAGGTAAGGTATGGAGATGCTGACAGCAATGATGAAAGTGAGGAGAACAAGTTCCTTACATGCCAGGCCCCTCCAGGTGTTGCACTGCCCAGAACCAGGTGTGGGATCTGCTGCTGCTTGTCCCGTTTCCACTGAACGACTGGGGGGAGTTCATAGCCAAAGTCTGCGTTTGGGTGCATGAGGGTGTCAAACAACACCGCCACGGGGTTCCCTGACCTCCCCTCCAGGCCTTCACTCAAATACTCAAGATCCTGCCGCACAAAGGGAAAGGAATTTACAGAAGTATTAGCAACCTGTATTTCAAACTGCACGGTTTCCAGCCCCCGGAGTGTGTTTACCTGTTCAGTGATGGGGAGGTTCTTGGCCTGCTGTAGCTTTTGGTACAATATGGGGTTAGGATGCACTGCCCCGGTCTCTAAGTAGGGTTTGTAGCCACTCAGCAGGTAGGATAGACAGATACCTGACGGCCCATTGCCTAAAAACAGAATAAATCATTAGAGAGAGAGTTTAAACATAGAACAGGAAATGAGGAACAGGGTCATGACTGAGTCATGCTCATGACTGAGTCATGCTCACCTATGACGACTACAGGGAGGGTGGGGGGTCGACCCTTTGGCACCGACGTTTCTTCCAAAAGAGGCATGGCGGCAGTCAGGGCCAGCGCCGCTACTGGGGAAGAAAAGTAGGAAGATGGAAAATAAGAATAAAGGAAGAGCAAAGTGGATGCTATGAGACTGTGAGAACAAACAAGACTCATCTTCATTCCCACACTGCATTCATACTCATACCTGTTGAGCCCAGTTGACGCTAACACAACACAACAGTGCTCATTGCACTGTTGTGTTGCGTTAGCACAGTTCCCCTGGTGCCACCTCTGTCTACCGGGCATCAGCTGAGCCACACACATGCACAGACAGAATCAAAACACAGATTCATCCCGTTATTTCCCCTCAATCTCACTCTGGGCATTTCCCACACACCCACTAAACACGTGGCCACTCCCGCCACAAGCTCCCACAACAGACGGTGCCCCCATGCCCGCCACTGTCCACAGAGAACCCCCCCCCCATTCTACCAAACATGGGCAACGGCTAGACTAGCCTCTGTTGACTCCAGTGTCGCTTCCACAACAAAGGGGGATCTCTGGTCAGTTTGATGGAGGCTCACTGTCTGTTGTGAATGTTTGCCATTGAGCGTGTGTAGTGTGTGTTGTTGCGTCAAGCAACAATGCCATTGTGGGTCCGCTGGGCGGCAAATCCCCGGTGATCACTCCTCCGAGAGGGCCCTAATCCCAGCGGCCCTGTTTATCTCGGTGCTACCCATTTCAACGGCAACAGGAAGGGAATGTGAATCCTGGCACAGTGACAAACCAGTCTACCAGCCCCCCCCCCCCCAGACCACCCCTCGTATACCCCCTTTACCTCTGCCTTCCAACTGCCGCCATGCCCACTAACACACACACACACACACAGGTTCCCGCCAAACATTACCTTCAACTGCTACCTGGCTTTCGTGGCCTGACCTAGCTCAGCATAGTGCCAGACGACTAGCTCAGCTTTACCTCAACAGAAAGCTCCACCAAAATTATTTATTTTGCCGTCTTGCAGCCCTAAACTGTCAGTATTTTTTGAATATCTAATATCGAATAGCACATTTGGAATGACAATAAACAAAGTTAGATATTTCATAAAATTCCTACCTGCTCTCTGTTTCCCAGAGTCTATCGACCTGTAGGGCAACCGATGGTGGGATGTGTTCCTTTGGAAACTGGTGTGCTCTTTTCTGCAAACAAATTGGGACTTTATAGGGTGATTTGTATATTAGGAAGGTGTGGGGCAATGGGATTGATCCAAGTGTTTCCAGCCGTACACAGCCAGTCTGCTGCATTACATGAAATGTAATTTTGTGTACGCTTGTATAATGTTTACACCCTGATGTCTTCCTGTGAGAAACATGTACAGTGACAAAATGGTTTCAAGGAAATATGATAGACTATGAAGACTTACATTACATCAAACCACGCAAATTAGATTTAGTCATATTGAACACAAATGATACATCATTTGTTAGTTTGAAGTTATAAGGCTTACGTCATTTGAATGTTTTTGTATGTTTGTGTGTGTGTGTGTGTGTGTGTGTGTGTGTGTGTGTGTGTGTGTGTGTGTGTGTGTGTGTGTGTGTGTGTGTGTGTGTGTGTGTGTGTGTGTGTGTGTTCAGAGAGAGAGAGAGAGAGAGAGAGAGAGAGAGAGAGAGACTAGTGGGGAGAACTAGTGAGGAGAAGAGAAGGGAAAGTAATAGGAAAATATAAGAAGCATTTGCACTTGAGCTTGGTATTTAGAAAGTCCACTTCATAAAGGGCTGAGCATAGTTTCTTCATGGTTGGTTTCATTTTAAAAACATTATTTAAAAGATAACCTACGACACGGAAAAAACAACTAGATATCAGCTTCTCAGCAACATGAATGTTATATTATAAAACCAAAAAAAACTCTGTCTAGCGATATTAAAGACATGACAATCATATCAACCCCTTTAATCTGTTCAAAAATGTCCATGTTGTGTTGATGAGACCCTACGGTCCATCTCTCCTCCTGGCCGGTCAGCCTCAGCAGGGAGGCTGACTGTCTGATGCACGAGGAGCAGGCGATTCCGGCTTGCATCATTACATAATTTAGGTCACTCACACTTCCAACCATCCGCATCACTTGGGTAAGGGTGAACTGCGTCTCTCGCGCGCATTGCCACTTACCGCGGTTTGCTTTATCCGTCGTCCCGGTCGCTCCTCTTAATGACGGCCGCGTTGGTTGTGTTCCTAACGGTATAAATATGCCGTCAGTCACTGGTGGGAGGATCAATGTAGGCAAAGTCTTGCGTGAGATTGCCGACAATAGCCTATGCCAGCCTTCCTCCCTCTCTCTCCCCCCTCCCTCTCTCTCGTATTTTTCTTCCCCCCCCCCCCCCCCCCCCCCACACACACACCTCTCTCTCTCTCTCTCTCTCTCTCTCTCTCTCTCTCTCTCTCTCTCTCTCTCTCTCTCTCTCTCTCTCTCTCTCTCTCTCTCTCTCTCTCTCTCTCTCTCTCTCTCTCTCTCTCTCCCTCCCTCCCTCCCTCCCTCCCTCCCTCCCTCCTCGCCTCTTTTTTATGATTCTGAAACAAAACAGACCAGACCTATTATTGGTCTGGTCTGTTTTGTTTCGAGACTGTACTATAATAGTACAGTCTCGATGATAAACATTCATTGTAGCCTTTGTATTTTCAGTACAGAGATAAACCGACTATGCATTTGATGTAGTCCTACTCGTAACCCGCAGCACCGGCGGGCATTCACTGTTCCGGTACGCGGCGGCGCTTGTTCATATAGCCAGGGCCGCTCCTCGCCGTTTAGGCGTCATAGGCGGGAATGCTCATTGGCCAAAGAAATCCGTCGAAAGAAATTGGGTTAACACAGTTATCAATCTCAGAACGCTGGTTAATTTGTCAGATTTGTCCCATTCAGTTATTCAGTGTGGTATTGTAAGGAAAGGTTTTTTCAGACTACAAGTATGCTCATCGCTTATTCCTGTGTTCTTAATTTAGAGTAGGCAGGCTACATTCTGATTCTGCTCTCTACACAACCTTATAAACGCATCATGTAAATGCCATGTTCAGAAATAAATATGAAACAATACAAATATGTATTGTATTGGCTAATGGTTTAATTAATGATGCCAAATGTATTTGTGCTTCATCCCAAACTTGAATCCTTGATCATTATGATCATCATCATCCTCTTCATCATTGTGTTGCGAGCCCCCCTGCAGAACTTGGTGCCATAGGCGCAGCGCGTTATGCGCCTGGTGGGAGCGGCGGCTCTGCATATTACAACGCGACATAGCACTAATGTTGTAATGGTAATGGCAGATACGGTGAATACGGTTGGGGGGAAACATTCATAAGAAAAATTATGGATTGATTGATTGATTGATTGATTGATTGATTGATAATTAAGATGCTGTGGTATTTAGGGTGAAAAACAGATTAGTGATTATATCAGGCTTCAGGCTTGGTAAGGACAAAAAAAAAATAAAAATTATGACTTACTTACCTATCCCTGTGAAACAGTGCATATCAGATATCTGTGTGCAACGAATAAAAGTAGGTCGGTTGAGCTGATGTGTTTGTGTGTTCATATGTGTTTGTGAATTTAATATAATCAATCGGTCATAATGACAACCCACGATTATAGTATTTATGAATTCAATTTTACATCTCAATATATTTACATTTAATAAGTGGCATGAATTTTTTAGTAGCGTAACAGATTGAGGACCCGTCCACACGGAGCAGATTTTTTGGTGAAACCGCATAGGTCCAAACCTATGCGGACCGCGCCCAACCCCCTATCCGACGCGTCCCTCTGCAGGGAGAAAGGGAGATCAAAGTTAGGAGCACACAGGACCGACTTTCCACAGAGGGCTGTTTTAAAAGCCTCAAACGACACCTGACATGACTCCGACCACTGGACTGTATCTGGGGCCCTCTTACGGGTGAGGTCGGTCAAGGGGCTGGCCAGGTCGGGTAAGTGTGGTACAAACTGCCGGTAATACCCCGCCAGCCCCAAGAACTGCCTCACCTCTTTTTTGGTCCTGGGCCGAGGGGAGTTGGCGACCGCTGCGGTCTTCACGACCTGTGGTCGGACCTTCCCCCCCCACAGTTGGTACCCCAGATATTTGATCTCCCTGCCGCATATGCTGCTCCCACGTTCCGCTATAGATGACGATGTCATCAATGTAGGCAGCAGCATCAGCCGCTGAAACGTGGCCGGGGCCCCGAACAACCCGAATGGAAGCACCTTAAACTGGTACAGACCGAGCTGAGTGGAGAAGGCTGTTTTTTCCTGGGCTGCTGGAGACAGCGGAATCTGCCAGTAGCCCTTCATGCAGTCCGGAGTCATATAATAGGTGGCCATGCCAAGCCGGTCCACGAGCTCGTCGATCCGAGGCATTGGGTAGGCGTCGAACTTCGACACCGCATTCACCCTACGATAGTCTACACAGAACCGGACAGACCCGTCCAGCTTCCCCACAAGCATGACGGGACTGCATCAGTCACTGTGAGGCTCCTCGACCTCGCCGAACTCTAACATGGTTGCCAATTCACGCCGCACCACATCTTGTTTGTGGACGGGTATCCTGTAGGGGCGTGTCCGCACCGTTAAACCGGGCTGCGTCTCGATGTTGTGAGTAATTAGCGGGGTGGGACCGGGCAGGGGCGAAAAAACGTTGGCGAACCGGAGTTGCAGACCGGGCGTTGTCGGGCGGCAATGTCCCGCGCCTGACTCCCTGAGAGACCCTCGTGTGGTAGACCTGTGTGGTAGACCTGTGGTAGACCTGCTTGTTTTCGCCCCTCGCGCCTCTCGTCCGAACGCGCTACCTCGTAATCCACGTCCCCAATCCGCCGTGTGACCACAAAGGGTCCTTGCCACTTCGCGAGTAATTTGGTGCTAGAGGTGGGCAATAGTACAAGGACCTTTTCCCCCGGAGTGAGATTGCGTAATCACTCTGTCGTACAGGCGTCTCTGACTCTCCTGGGCTCGGTGCAAGTGCTCACGTGACAATACCCCTAGTGAGTGAAGCTTTGCCATGAAGTACTGGATTTCGTTGAAGTACTGGATTTCCATGAAGTACTGGATTTCGTTCTTGCTGTCAATGGACCCCTCCTCCCAGTTTTCTTTAATGAGCTCCAGGACGCCCCTGGGCTTGCGCCCATAAAGCAACTAAAATGGGGAAAACCCTGTGGAAGCCTGGGGCACTTCCCGCACTGCAAACAACAGAGGGTCTAGCCATCGATGCCAATTCCAAGCATAAAACCGGTTAAACCTCTCACACAAGCCGTCCATGGCTGGGTGATGGACGCTTGTGTGGATGGCCTTGACCTTTAACAACCCGTAAAGTTCCCTAATCGTGCGTGACATGAAATTGGTTAGGGTTAGTCAGTGAGAATCTCTTTCGGGATTCCCACCCGCGATATGAAATGAAACAACACCTGCGCAACACTCTTCGCGGAGATGTTGCGCAACGGAATTGCTTCCGGGTATCGGGTTGCGTAGTCGATGAGGACCAACACAAATCGACCCGTGTGAGCAATGCTCTAATGGCCCGATAATGTCCATGCCAACGCGGTCGAAGGGGGATTCCACCAGGGGAAGGGGCCGTAAGGGAGCCCTGGGGACGGCCGGGGGATTCACCAACTGGCACTCGAGGGCAGGATGTGCACCACCTGCGCACCTCCGCCTGAATCCCCGGCCAATAGAACCGGGCCATTATCCGGTTAAGTGTTTTCTCGTACCCCAAATGGCCCACCATTGGGTTATAATGCGCCGCCTGGAAAACCATTTCCCGGCGGCTCCTGGGTACCAGCAACTGGGTAATATCCTCCTCACTCTGGGTGTCACGACTCACCCGATAAACCCTATCCCTAACCACTATAAAGTGTGGGTAAGTCAGCGCTGCGTCTGGCCGGACCTTACTCCCATCAATAGCCATCACCTGGTCTTAGGCTGAGCTCAGTGTGGCGTCACGAGACTGCTCGAGGGGGAAATCCTCCACCGGTGGGAACCTCGGCGCTGAAACCTCGAGTTGGAGATCCCCCGCCTCCCCCGATTGTTTGGTTTGTATCGTGAACCTACGGGCTTCAGTGGGGGTTTCATTTCGTCTGCGCACGGCATCTTCTCAACGAGCAGAGTAAAACGTAGTTTTACTCTGTGTGGCTCATGAACCCCCAGTGGTTTTCCTTTTCAGCCCCCTTGTTAAGGAGGTTGAATAGCCCTGGTCTATAGCATATAACTGCGTTGTCTGATTACAGTTTAATTCATTTTTCAGCTCTTGTTTAAGAATAATCACCGCGCCATTCATTTCAATGGGAATCGCGACGGTCTATACTTTCAACATAAAGTGTACATATTTACAATACGAAATTTGTCCCAGCCTTTATACCACTCTAGGGCAGGGGTCGGCAACTGGCGGCCCATAATATCTGGCCCGCCAGATTATTCTGGAGTTATATGAATTTATTATTATTATATATTTATTTATTTTTTGAATATCGATTATTGATTATCGATTATCGAATATTTTCTTTCACAACCGTTTTTGAATCAAATCCTCCTACTACTCCCAGAATGTTAGAGACACACTCATCACGGTCACGCGTAAACTGCGAGGGGCTGAGCGGGAGTTATTGGAAACCATATTAAATTAAACAGAGCGCCCCTCTATAGGCCTATATACAACAATCTTGGCGACCCAACATTACGTATTTTTGTGTGATACTGCACGTAGAGAAAGGCAGGAGCTGTTGACAAAGGTTCACAAAAGATTTAAGACGCCAAGCTCTGAGACTTTGCTGTTGAACGCAAGTAGAGTCTCTGATGAGGCTACTTCGCCTACAGCTCTCTCTACGGTGAGCAGGGTTTGTGTGTGTGCGCAGTCAATCAGCACCCGCCATGGTGTGTGTGTGTGTTTGCAGTCAGTCAGCACCCGCCGTGGTGTCTGCGGGTGCACTACTGCCCTCTCTCCAGCATAAGGCCTTTCTACACTGCCAAGCCGGTTCGGTCAAGGCTTGGCACGTATGGCGATTTCACAGTCTTATCTCGTTTCCTTTGCAAAACCGAGGGGGTAATATGCAGTCATATTAAACAAAGACGTTGAAAGATGGTGTGATCTACAAGAGAGGCTTTTGTCGGGATAAAAAAACCTAACCCGTCCCTAACCCAAAAGTGGTCAGCAAAATAAAGAATATGTTGGCGTTTTTGCACTTGGAAATAGTTAATCGCGTTTGTAGCCTACATTCACAAGAGCGATGTTGGACCACGGACGACTGGGGATAGACAGCGGGCGAAGCAGTCCAGACCGAGGTTTGTTGGAAGTCTTGTTGCGTGCACAGGTGGCACATGTGGCGACGAAGGACCGGGTGTCTCGATCCATAGTAGGCCACCAGAACCGGTGGTGCAGGAAAGCCAGGGTGCGGGTGATCCCAGGATGACAAGCCAGCCTCGACGAATGACCTAACTGTAGAACGTCCGAACGAACTGCATCCGGGACGAACAACCGACCGGGAGGGCCAGTACCCGGATCGGCCTGGTGAGCCTGGGCCTGGGTCACCAAGGACTTGATCTTCCAGACCAACGAGTCCACTACGCAGGTGGGTGGTAGGATGGAGTCCAACTCGGAACACCCCTTGTCCACGGAGTGCAAACGGGACAAGGCGTCCGGTTTGGTGTTGCGGGAACCTGGGCGATAAGAAAGGGAGAACTTAAAATGACCAAAAAATAACGCCCACCTGGCCTGGCGAGAATTGAGACGCTTTGCGAATTGGATTCTTATGGTCCGATGCATCAACCTCGACCACGAATTGCAGCTTGCCATCGGGCTGCGTGAGAACCGGGGCAGAGACGAAGCGACGCTTCAACACCTCGAAGGCCGCTGCGGCCTCTGGGGTCCATCTGAATGCCACCATGACGGAGGTGAGCGCTGTGAGAGGTGCGGCGATGTAATGTAATTCCTGATGAATCTTCTATAAAAATTGGCGCTGGAGCTGCTTACGATTGGTGGTAGCCGGCCAATCTGTCACAGCAGTTACCATCTCTAGCCTCCCCTGGCTGATGATGAATCCCAGGAAGGCCACTGAAGGCACATGGAATTCGCATTTCTCCGCCTTGACAAACAGCTGATTCTCCAAGAGACGCTGCAGGACCTGGCGGACATGCAGCTTATGTTCTGCGAGGGACCGAGAGAAAATCAGAATGTCATCAATGTACACAAACACAAACTGATGGAGCATGTCTCTCAAAACGTCATTGACCAGGGCCTGGAATACTGCAGGAGCATTGGTAAGTCCAAAAGGCATCACCAGATATTCAAAGTGACCTAACGGAGTAGTGAAGCCCGTCTTCCACTCATCCCCCTCGTGGATGCGAACCAAGTGGTAGGCGTTACGAAGGTCCAATTTGGTGAAAACGGTAGCGCCCCGCAGAGGAACAAAGGCTGAGTCCATGAGAGGCAACAAATATTTGTTCTTTATCGAAATGTCGATGAGTGACGAATAATCCCCGCAGCAAGAGAGTCTCGGATATATACCTCCATGGCCTCTCGTTCAGGACGAGAGAGGTTAAACAGGCGGCTGCTAGGGAGAGGGGAACCAGGAAGTAGGTCAATAGCACAATCGTATGGGCGATGTGGTGGCAGAGATAGTGCGTGTTGCTTACTGAATACCGAACCCAAATCATGATAATCCTGGGGCACCAACGTGAGGTCCGGGGGATCTGGAACGGGCTGTGGAGTGACTGCCGCAGGTACTGAGGCGGAACGTAGGCAGTTCAATAAGCAATGGGTACTCCAAGCAGAGACCTTACCGGAGGTCCACTCTAAACTGGGGTTATGAAGACGAAGCCAGGGATGACCCAGTACCAAGGGGGACTGGGGTGAATCAATGAGGTGAAACGAGATTTGCTCCTGATGGTTCCCGGAAAGCAGCAGGGACAAGGAAGTGGTCTTATGCTCAATCCTGGCCAAGTGCATTCCCTGGAGAGCGCTCACCTCCATTGACACGTTGAGTGGAATGATGTCTACTCCCAGCTGTCTTGCCACCTCTCGGTCCAAAAAACTCTCGTCTGCTCCGGAATCGACAAGGGCGGAGAGGTGTAATGAGCGGTTCTGCCACGATACGGGTACGGGAGTTGGCGTTATTGGGAGCGCAGCTATATCTGTAAACTCCCATTACGACCGAGCCGGTCCGTTTCCCGGGTGCATGGGGCAGTGGAGGCGGATATGACCCACTCTCCCGCAATACATGCAGGAACAACGATCACGAGCTCCGCCACGCTGCGGCAACCCTGGCGTAGATCCAGAAGACGCTGAGCAGCCTCTCGCCCCCGAACTGGATGGTCGAAAGTCCGCCGCATCGCCCTCGTGAAAGCCAGGTAGTTGGAGGCCTCGGATGCCCCGCGGTCCATCTCTGCTGAAGCCCAGGTAAGCGCTACCAACCTAAGGCAGGCGATGAGGTAGCCGATGCGGGAGGTTTCGGTGGCGTAGGTGAGCGGCTGTTGCTGAAAAAACCCTCCTACCTGGAGAAGAAAGCCATGACAAACCCCAGGGTCGCCCTCATATGGTGCCGGAGTCGGAACGTAGGGCTCCCGGCGAACAACAGGACCCGTAGGGGGGGAACCAGCGAAGGACGGACTCAAAAATGCCATCCGGGATTCGAGGGACGACATGGCCGTAGCAAACCGACTTAGGCTCACGGAAACCTCCCTCAGGTTCCGGGAATGTTCTTCTCCGAGGGCGCCCTGGCGGTGTACCTGCAAGGATGAGCTTGCTATGCGAGCGGCCAAGGAAACGGCTGCGTCATCTTTGTCGGCTGGGTCCATGTTTGGTCAGATCGTACTGTTACGGCTCAAGACGAGTTGGACCCAAACGCACGGCACAAATGACCACAGATGAGAGCAGAAACAGTAGAACAGCTTATTAGTCCACCTTCGAAAACAAAAACCGAAAACGAACGGAATTTTACGAGGAACGGAAACCGAAAGGAAACCAAATGGTCTTCAACTGTTCAGGAACAGAAACGTTATTCTGAAATCCCCAAAACCGGTTAATAACGTTTTTTTTCGTTCTCTATATAGCCTATATAATTTCACAAAAGCATAGCCTATTTCATGAAAGAATTAAAATATATCCGGTTGCCGCGTTCACTTCGCCGCCCGCTAAGCTCAGTTGTCACAAATTCCCATCACCACCCTGGCGAGAGGCGATTTGGAAGCAACAGTTGCGATGAGCTCTATCTTCGACAAAGGTAACGTGAGCTAAATTAACCGAGTTCACTATATCGCCTTTGCATTGTTTCTTGTTGGTGGGCGTGCACTTAACCTGCGTCCGCGTCCAAGTTTCATTGACATGATCAAACAGCCCGCCCGCTCCCTGATGACAGCCCTCACTGCTGTCTACACACAGCTATTTGATATAAAATAGATAGATATAGAAATGCCAGATTATAAAACACTTATTTCAAAAATCGAGTCTGACTGTCAATAACAATTAGGGCTGGCCCGAATGCCATTTTTCAGGCTTCGAATACTTGAATATTCGAATACTCATTCCAGAAAAACACAACATCAAAAACAACATTAATAATCCCTATATATTCTCTGGAACCGATTTTGACAGTATCTGCATATTTTGTTACTTTTGAACGTTAATTAGTAGGCCTAAGTAAGTGGGAGTTACTTAGTTTATCCCCGTGGAGGCGAACAGCTGTTGTTCCGTACCAAATCAGATGTCCTCTGCCATCTCAGCCCTTGGGGGAGCTTTTCAATTCATTCTGGAACATGCATCTTTTCAGGGAATTTGTACAATAAATCCATAACAAATACAGAATATTGATTGTCTTATGTGTCCATATTATATCCATTATATTGACCGGGTATTCGCAAGACGCTCACGCTCTGCAGCAAGCCAGTCACAGTTGATTTGCGCGGCTCTGTACAGCGAACGTAAACAAACAACTAAGCTAAGGTTAGCGTTTCACTAAGCATTTATTTTCCTCCCGAGATCCCGCTAATGTTGTTATAAAGTAAAGGGAAACAAGATATCTATTCTTCCTCCACCTCTCTCGCTTCTATGCTTGGTGTCGCTTAGAGTTTGCCTCCCTCGCTCTGGTAACGTCACGTAGGCCCTACGTGAAACAACGAAGCTCCGAATACTGATTTAAGCTTTGAATACAAATTTTCCCAACGAGTATTTGAATACGTGAATAATTCGGCCAGCCCTAATAACAATGCGGGACAACGTCTCGATTTGCGGGACGTGTACAAAGAAATGGAAATGCGAGACTGTCCCGCACAAAGCGACACATCTGGTCACCCTTTTATCGACCACAAAAATAGACTAGGCCCAATAACACTGCCGGAACGTTAAGAACGAACGTTATTTTACGTTCCGAACCGGTTCAGGAACGATATGTTGGTGGCGGAACGCAAGAACGAAAACGTTAAATATACCGGTTCCGTTCGGAGCGGAACGATTGAAAAATAATTTTGTTTTCAAGCCCTGGTCCACGGTTGATCAAGGTTAGTGCAGAAGGTTGCATCCGTTAGGGGTAATCCTGAAACCACGGGCCGGGGGGTCCGAACCGGGGTTTGATGGGTCGGCTGGCAGCTGACAGTCACGCACGACGATTCAATGAAGATGGTAAACCGGCAGTAGAGCAGTTGGTATAGTTATGATGGGGATGACTGGTAGAGAGAAAGAAGTATTAGGAATGCGCAGACTTGCACATGAGTAAACTAGAACTAGGAATACAGGTAGGAATAGAATCAGGAAGCTACTCAACATGGTAAATACAAATGACGATCTAGCGACGAATGGTTGGAAGACTGGGGTAGATATCCTGGTGATCCTGATTGCAGATGACCGTCAGGTGCGGGTGATCAACGAGGCTGGGTCAGGGAACTGTGCTGGAATGCGGAGGCCGCGCCCCCTGAGACAGCAACAAACAGGGACAGACAAGACTGACAGAGAACGGAACTAGTGGGAGCTAGTATCCGATGGGAGAGACCGTGACACCGACAAAATTCTGTTCACCCTATCACAAGTGAAAAAAAAAAAAGCGTGGCAAGCCACTCAGCAAAAATGTGCGTTTGACAACAATGTGCGGGCCGCACTAACACTAAACTTTGATGTCAAGTAGGGGGCCACAAAATATCATCCCGCGGGACTCAATTGTCCCCCGGGCCGCGAGTTTGAGACCCCTGGTCTATAGCATATAACCGCTTTGTCTGATTACAATTTAATTCATTTTTCACAATTTACCAGCTCTCGTTTTGAAGAATAATCACTGCGCTATTCGTTTCAATGGAAATCGCGACAGTCTATACCTTCAACATAAATTGTACATATTTATAATTCGAAAGCCTATTCCACAGATAATCTAGGGTCTAGCATATAACCGCTTTTTCTGCTAACAGTTTAATGCAACAGTAAGCTGACAAAATCGCTAATTAACACCGCAACTGCAAATTAACCACACGGAGATAACCATGTTAACTGGTCAATTATATTTCTTTGCCATCTTTCTGCGCGCATCCACCGTGTTGATAAGCAAATAATCATCCACGCCCCTTCCAGTAGAGCCCATGGGATGAGGTCGAAAAATATGACAGGGTTTCAATGGAGAGTAAATTCTTATTTTCTGGTCCCAGTTTGTATATGCCCCGGATTACACATAATTATGTTGCTTGAGAATTTATATGCTAATTTTTCATGCAAAGAAAAGTAAACATGTTCGTGAATAAGTTTGACAATGTTTCCAAGGGGGGGGTTTTCTCTACAGCCTTTAACTGAGCAATTGCACAATAAACGGTCAAACTCTTGACATGAAAAAATGTAATTTATATCCACAACATATGTGTAATCCAGGGCATATAAAGACTGGGACCAGAAAAAAAAAACTTTCTCTCGATTGAAACCCATTCATATTTTTCGATCTCATAGGTCCCATGGGCTCTACCGGAGAGGGCGTGACTTCGCCGCTCTATGGTTACGGGTTTCCACGCCCCCTGCGTCGCATCAACCAATGAAAAACCAGTACTCTGGTCTGTCCCTCCTCTCATTCCACCAAACACATGTCGCCTGCTAGCTACCACTAGCTTCTTAGCAATATGAAAAGACTACATCAGCTCATATTAAAATGGTTAATCTAAGTAGGATTTGCTACCGGAAGGTAATCAGCCACTGCAGTACAGTTCGTTTATTATCCTTCATGGTGTTAATGTGGTTTGAAGAACGTTGCAGTTCTGCTAAATGAGTAAAGTTAGCTAGCTACCCTTCTTGAAGGTGAATGACATCTAGCGGGCAGCCTCTGCCATCTGTTTGTATATAATATAATGTATATGCTTCATTGACAATTGAATGATGTGCTCTGTGCAGCTCATTTTCATATATATATAACAGTGAGCTGAATATATTCTCAGGATGCTACATGTTTACATATGATAGAAATAAATGTTCTAACCCTCTCTGTTGTCTTAACGCTAATGTTAAGACAACCAAAAGAACAAGTCTCTGGGTGTTCTGAAGAAAATGTTCAGGGAACACAGATGCAATGTTTAGTGAAGATGTGTTTTTCCTGCTAGTATGGGAACTTGGTGGACAACCTCCGGCTCTATGTGCGTGGAGGCAGTGGGGGCATGGGTCTGCCTCGCCTCGGGGGACAGGGAGGCAAGGGAGGAGATGTCTGGATGGTGTCCAAAAAGGAGGTGACTTTGAAGCGGATCCACGACAAGTACCCCCATAAACGCTTTGTCGCTGGCGTCGGAGCTAACAGCAGGTTAATCTTTTCCATTAAGCTTAAATGTCAAATGTATCAATAGGAAGGGTGTGGATCTATTATGATTTATGGTAGAACCAAAGCTATGTGATGTTATTAACAATTGCAACAATTATTTGTCAACAGCGTCAAAGGGTTGAAAGGAGAGAAAGGAGGGGATTATGAACTCCATGTTCCTGTTGGCATCACCGTCACTAATGACGATGGCAGAGTTATGGGTAGGTCAAATACAATATCATGGTCACCAGCACCAGAGTCTTTCTTTCCTATGACTTTCCTTCTTAATGCCTGGCTGATAAGGTGAACTGAATGCCGAGGGTGATCGCGTGTTGGTGGCTAAGGGTGGACAGGGAGGGTCTTTCCACTCTGCGTTCACACCCTCCAAGGGTCAGACCAAACACATCCGCCTAGACCTCAAACTCATCGCGGACATCGGCCTGGTCGGGTGAGTAGAGTTAATGCTAATTTTGTCCCAGTATGAATGTGCACACTTCTACTGGAGTAGGAAAACACCATCACGTAGCGACATACCAGTTACAATGTGACTGATGCCTCTATGTTACACAGGTTCCCCAACGCTGGGAAGTCCTCCCTGCTGACTGTCATCTCCCACGCCTCGCCCCAGATTGCTAACTATGCCTGTAAGTAGTCCTCCTGTATATACCTTCGCTACTTTGTCTTAGATGACATCTCTTCTTTGTCAGAAATAATAATGTTCCTAGTCCGTCCTCATTTGTCTTCCTCTATTAATGTCTGTGATTGACAGTTACTACATTAAGGCCAGAGATCGGTAAAGTGATGTATGATGATCATAAGCAGGTATGTTGACTGTTTGTTGGTTTGCCGATTTTCTTTCCCATATTGTGTTTGGATTGGCTGGTATTGTAATGGATGTGGTGTTGCAAACCCTTAGATCTCTGTGGCAGACCTTCCTGGTCTGATTGAAGGGGCTCACCTTAACAAAGGAATGGGCCACAAGTTTCTCAAGCACGTGGAGAGAACCAAGCAGCTGCTGTTTGTGGTCAGTGGAAAGGGTTATAGTAAATAAGATAGGGTATTGTAACTAAGTTACGGTATAGTAACTAGTAACAAAGTTAGGTTATAGTAAAAAGTAACTAGTAAGTAAGTTATGTGTATTAACTAAGATAGTGTATAGTAACTAGTGAATAAGTAACAGTATAGTAACTAAGTAACAGTATAGTAACTACTAACAAAGTTAGGTTATAGTAAATAGTAAGTAAGAGGGTATAACTAATAACTGGTACCGTAATTAGGGTATAGTGACTAGTAACTAAATAAGAGTATAGTAACTAGTCACTAAGTCAGGGTATAGTATCTAGTGTATAGAAACAAATAACTATGTGAGAGATACGAAGTATAATCAGCTTGGGGACTGTGTCATTGGCTCTTGGCAGCTGATCTACCAAGGTATTTTAGTAGTATAAAATGATGGAAGTGCTGAATGTTCACAGTATGGATATGGTCTCCCACCACTGGCTCTAGGTGGATGTATGCGGATTCCAGCTGGCAAGCAAAACACCATTTAGATCAGCCTTTGAAGCTGTGCAGCTCCTGACCAAGGTATGACAATAGACAGTATATGGTTCCTCCAATCGGTAAGTGTGAAACCCCAAAGACCAGGGCAAAGATCATAGCACACCAACACCCAGAGTGATCACACAGTCTCCCAGTTTTCTGAAACCTAAGCTACACGGAACCCCTGTTGTGAAGGAGCTGGAGCTGTACAAGGAGGACCTGCTCTCCAAGCCTGCCCTGCTGGTGGTGAATAAGATGGACCTCCCTGATGCAGAGCACAAACTGGAAGAGCTGCGGGAGCAGCTGGAGAACCCAGAGGGTAACTTCAAAACAGTCTCCTAGCTGTACAAATTTACTATGTGGGCATTCTTTTTAATGTTTTGAATGTGTTGATTTATGTCAAAAGTGTTTTATAAGCCGAATAACACCAGGTGACCCTGGCCAATGGCCTTATTGTGACAAGTATGTTTTAAAAGAGTGGACATTTAACAGAAAGCCTATGTCGCCTGATGAAGTGACATGTTAAATCCCTATCAACAATAAGGGAAGGACCACAACCTGTTTAAAAGCCGACATTGGAAAGCAAAGCTCCTAGTAACTCAGCATCTGTGTTTGTCTTGGCTGTCTGCTCTGGCCCAGAGTTCTCCCACCTGCTGCCACACGACATGATCCCCCGGACCAACCTGGCTTTCCGAGACGTCGTCCCTGTCTCCACCATCACAGGCCTGGGTTTAGACCAGCTGAAGCGCCGCCTGCGTGGGTCGCTGGATGAGGAGGCGGCTAAGGCCTCGGAGCCCCTCCACAGGGAGCGTCTGGGGGCCCTTAGGCCAAGCAGGACGCCCCTGCCCGTCTGGGGGCCCTGAGGCTGTGCAGGACGCCCCCGCCCATCTGGGGGCTCTGAGGCAGAACCCCCTTCCCGCCAGGGGGATTTGAGGCCAGGCCCTGAGCTGGACTGTGCACAGAGGTGCTGGATGGTTCTCTTTGGACTCCATCATCACTGGTGTACGTATTAGACTGCAGCACGCTACAGCCAAGTGTAAATACTGATGTAATGAACAGATTAATTGTTTTGACATATAAAATGCATTTCTGAACTTTTTAATTACGTGTGTTGTTTATTTCCTGGGCTTCCATTAAACATATCTTAATAATTCCAAACCTGAATGTTTTATACAGATGAGGGCACAGACATTTCAAACAACAAGGACATGTTGTTTAAAGTTTTATTTTATATTAAATATATTACAATACTGAATAATTAAGAGAAAAAAAATATGGGCATTTGCATTGTCAATTTATGTACAGCAGAACGCAAAAACAACATTTAAACAAACCAAACTAAAACCATACCAGGTGTGCAGCTAGATCTGAAACTATTACATCTAGTAAATGTGGATGAGGATCAGCTCTGAACGCGTTGGATGGAAGTTCAGCTTGGCAGTTGGTGAGCTCAAGTGTACTGATGAATGCCGAACGTCTGCCTGGCTGTCTGCTGTGTCTCCGTAGGGGAGAAGGAAATCACAGTTGTCCTGTTGGATACCTCCAGGCAGGACAGTCTTATTAGTGAGTGGATGTAGCAAGGTTGTCTCTATTCTCTACCACTACAGTTCAAAGACATGAAACCATGGCAATTTTGAAAATGGTTTGGCCACAATATCTGTTGGCCAACGACAGAGAAAAGGGTCATTGTTTGTTGTTGCCACACTACGTTGAATATATTGCTGCAGTGTTCCTCTTACTCGTCACACACTTCAATAATGAAAAGAAAGCTCTTGTAGCAAAAGAAAGACAATACAGGAGCCTGTCGGTTCAGTTATGGTTGTTATACTCAATGCTTCTATTGCTTCCCTTCATCCACCTACTGTGGAACCTTACAGATGGACACGAGCCAGAGTAAAGCCACGGGACAACTCCACAACTAGTGCTTAAAGACCCAAATCACCAAATCCCACCCAAACTAGCCAATGCAAAGAACGCGCAATATTGCAATTCATTTAATTAATGTTAGATTAATTGCAGTTCATAATACTGAGAAAGAAGAGAATATTATAAAGGTAATTAAGAAAAAAGATGGTATCTGTCACCCAGTTACAATATCAATCCAATATTGTGGGGACATTAGCTATACAGTCAGAGTGCTGACAAATTAAAATGAACAGGGGCAACTTCAAACAAAGACAAATATCAGAACGAACGCACAAGAAGCATTAAGGCAATTTATGCACATGAAAGGCGATGCCGTGGAGCTGAACAAGACAGGTTGGTGATGGATCTTGGTTTGCCCATCTAAACAAACAAAATAAACGATATTACCTCTAATATCTTCAGAGTTTTTAGTCTTGGCCAAACCAATGGCTGGATGTTCTATCGAGCATAAACCATTTCAGACTGACTGAATTATTGAGCAGACTATATTAATAGTCGTAAATTACCGTCAGTGCAGTGGTATAAAAAACGGTAAGACAACTTTAATAAAGTAAAAATTTTCATTGACATGCTTTTTTTTAGCCCAAATAGTCTTGCAGTTAGCCTAGGAGAGGACGGACATGATGTGCTCATTGCCCAGTCATTCTGTTGGTCGTCATAAAAGCTTAAACAGCAAGCACTATACAGCATATTTCATCATTTACATAGGTCAATCAAAGCCATCGCAGATAAAATCCAAAATGCAAATTTTTAGATGTCAATATTCCATGTTATTTCATTACAATTGCCATAATTTGACTTAGCTAAGCGGCCTCCCCTGATCCCAATGCTACGTTGTATAGGCTTAATAACGGCCAAGCTTGCCATCCAGAAGTAGAAACAGGAGGAAAACGAAACACATCTTTACATGAACCAAGTGAGATTTCTGAGCAAAATTGTCCATCACCAAGTGAATAAGACTAAAATGGGACGTTCACATCTACAACTTCTACCAAAAACACATCTTTCGCCCTTTATCGCCCACAGAAAGACCACATTTAAACGGTTTTACTTAGTTTAACAAATTAAAGAAAGAAAGCTTTACAAGCTTCGCCATAACACTGTTCATGTGCTAGGACATGCCCCTCGCAGCTATTTGATCAATGAGGGCTGAGCACATCTGTGTCACGTATAAGCATATCTCCCCGAGAAGGATGTAATAGACTGAGATGAGACACTGTTACATTCTGCTGTGGATGGAGAAAGCTTGGGGCGGAGGGGGGGGTACATTGGAGGAGGAATGAGGTTCTGCAGGGTTAAAAAACAAACACACAGACATAAGGAGGGTATGATAGCCTGGGGAAAACCCCCAGGAACCCCACCAACCTTCCCGCTTTATGACACAACACAGTATGAGCAATAGGGAGAGGACGCACATCCGCATCCCCTTATCCTTAATAAAAAAAGAAAACAACATTATCATGGTATGTATTTAACTGTACATATTTACACCAATTATTCACTGAGCGGACCCCGCAAGGTGTGGCAGCGGGATGTGAGCAAGTTGGGGTCTGTCTTCTCGAGACAAGGTAGCTATGATGATTATTGATACATTGAGAGTTGGTGATAGATGAAGGAGAAGTGGCAGCCTACACATTGAAGAGGAAACGTCAACGGCTAGGTATAAAATCCCTGCTCCTCTGCATGCTTTCCATCCAGGTCGTACCAGCGCTCTTGTCCTTTCTTCGACAATAGACGGAGGTTGTCTATAAACAAAGTTATCTCATGCATACATTGTTGGATTTGTCTACAGCGGTTTGCGTGCTTTTGAAATGTCTCCATTTGGATCGGAGATAGGTTGACCTGTTTCCTGGTTCCGCCTCCTTTTTGAGAGGAAAGCCAATAGAAGTGTAGAGTTAAGTGTGGATATCACCGGAGAACTGCTGGGGTTGTCAGTAAGCGCCAGGGCCACAGAAGCGTGTTGGGGGTAAGGGGCAAGGAGGAGACGGGCTGGATGGTGGGGGTATGTCCGGTCCTGAAGGCCTGAGCCCTCAAGAGCAGCTCAGTCTGACCTGACCTCCAGCGGGTCAGAAGTGGAGCCGAGGTTCTCTCATCTCAAAGACGTCCAATGTATGGACAATTGCTGCCTGCTGCTGTTTAGCAAGTCAGACTAAACAGGTCCTTGCAGAAAGTAATACACATGAACCTGGGATTATCCTTCTGTTCCGCTGGGGCGCGCTCACACTCTCATTGTCCAGTCAGGAAGTCTTGATCCATAGAAAAACAAAAGAAGGTAGGCAGAACAAGGTAGTTCTCACCGACTTCTGCAGATCAGAGAGGGCAACGCCGGCTGTTATATTGAGGTCTCCCACAGCTGAGGAAGAAAAACAATTTCAGTTTAACAAGATCTTAGATTTCCTACATTTCCATCTTATTTATCTAATTTTTACACTGCCAACCCGGTTCCATTGCGGCTTCGCACCCCGGCAATTTCAATGCCTCGCCTGTGTAAAACCGAGGGGTTAAAATCCCCGGTCGCCACGGAGCGGTCTGTCTTGGTTCACTGGAGAAGGCAGGGCTGCGCACGGAGAGTAGACCTCTTTAGAGTAATTTGCATACAACAAATGTTTTTATTTTT
Source organism: Gadus morhua (assembly GCF_902167405.1). NCBI lineage: Eukaryota > Metazoa > Chordata > Actinopteri > Gadiformes > Gadidae > Gadus > Gadus morhua. The sequence continues at coordinate 4,368,301 of NC_044058.1, forward strand.
TTATGAAGAGACTCGCATGCAAGAATGAGTATACATCTGAGTGTGGGCAAAAAACGCGATTAACTATTACCAAGTCTCCACTTGGTAATAGTTAATCGCGTTTTTAGCCCACACTCAGATGTATACAGTGGAGCCATCTAATTGCATCAACATCAGAATGAAACCCCCAAATGTGTGTAGAGTCCGGGAGGGTAAATTGGTGTGCTAGCTCAAGCCAGCTTTTCCGCGGGCAGTCTAAACGCGCGGACCATGCCGGGAAAAAGACGGGCATAAGACGGGCATATTTGGCAGTGTAAAAACGCTTGTTCCTCTCAGCTCATAGTCCAGTGTGGTTGGTGTTGCTGATCTTGTCTTGTTTGAGACTCGAGTGTATGGATTTACCCTGGCACTCTGCCTGTTGGCTTTCCTCTTGTCGTCGGGGAGCGGTGGCATGGGGTAGGGGTACCTGCGGCTGGACGCGATGGACCCTGTGGAGGAAGTGGGAGACTTGGCAGGAGACAGAGTCCTGAGGAAGACAGGAGATCAGACACGGATCAGACGGGAACTTCTCTATCTGTCCATCAGTGTGGGCGTGGTGGGACGTTGGCCAAAGACACAGATCTGGATAAACTGGATAAAAACAGCATTCCAGAATTTCGCCCTAGGTCTATGGCTTTGGGCAACGTCCTATGACTGTAGTTTCAGTTCTGTCCAGTTTGAGAGAGGTTGCTCTTAAAAGTTGTCATGGAAACGTTTACCTAAAAAACTTAAAATCCTTATATTGTAATTTAAGTCCCGCTTTAAGGGACAACCTCTCCATTGAGTGTTTAAGAACTGCAGCACTGGTCTGGGCATAGGTCTCTCCTCTCTTACTACTCAAATCCACAACCCCCTGCTACAACACCTCCTCCGTCATCAACCCATCAACCTGTTGCTGACGTGTGGATGAGTCATGAGGTGGCTCTGAAGGTTAATGTGGATATTTAAAGACTGAGCGTTAGGAGGTCGACAACAATGACAGACCAGATCTGCTTGGTAGTAAGCACCCAATCAGAGAGAGAGAGAGGACTTTGAAACACAATATTGAAGTTTGACTTTGTTCTCCATACTGGGTCCAGGGACAAGGGCGGAATAAAAACACATCAAAGACATTTTGGCAACAGTACTTAATACATTTTCTGGGAGTACGAGATATTTGTGAAGAAGTTTGTGTTCAGCCATCTTCAATGAGCTACATTTAAATTAGAAAGCTTTTTCAAAAGAACACTAAGCTGGCAAGCTTCTATTGAGATGAATTAGTGATGTTCTTTTCTATGGAACTGAACTATATCACAGGAGCAGAGAGAGGATGTCAGAACATGGCACAAGGTGGGTGACGCAGAGCAGGCAAAGTGTGACACACTTGACCACGCACATATGTACAGTGAGCATGCAGAAATAAACAGTGTGCTGCACGAGTAGGACAGCGTGTAACATGAAACAAAGGAAACCTTAAAACCCAATATCAAATTACAACACAAGCAATTAACACAAGTATTATTATTTATACTATTTGAACTGCTCTTTCAAGAGAATCAGTAATCTTATGAATACTACATGTGGTGTGGTCTTTATGAACCCCCTCCAGATGGTCTGAGGGGGGTTAACCTCAGCCCCAGGAAAGGCCAGAGGGGAGGGTGAGTGGGATGTAAGACCGGATCTCGGTGGGGAGGTGGGAGGTAAGTAGGTGGGAGGTTAGGAGGTGGGGAGGAATACCTAAGGAAGGGTCCTTGAGTGTTTCTATTCACATCTTCTACCCATTTAGTGACATCATAATGCTCTTTTTTGGAGGGGGGGGTCAAATACCTGTCGAAGAGGGGGTGTGATGGATACAACACAAGGAAGAGGAAGAGGAGGAGAGAGAGAGAGAGAGAGAGAGAGAGAGAGAGAGAGAGAGAGAGAGAGAGGGAGAGAGAGAGAGAGAGAGAGGAGCAGAGAAGAAAGAAGCAGAAGAAAAGAGGGAGGGGGGAAATGAACAGGAAGGGACATTTCAGGAATCAAGCATGTGGAGGAAGAAGGAGGAGAGTTGTTTTAGGAAAGCGGAGCAAACATTCTGAAAAGACATACCACCAAGATGCAATTGAGACGATGGGGCAAGATTGGGGACAATGTATTCACTGTGTGGTTTTAGATGAACAATACAACCGTGCTGTGTGATGGCTCAAATGCATGTTGGTTATTTGTCAAAGCATTTCAAGCATTCGTTCTTGGCCAAGTCAGAGTCATGCCTGCCATGACACCATCAGTGTCCTGCCTTACATGTCCATCATGAACTGTAGCAGACAGACAGAGTGGCTGGGGGCGGCCATTGATGCTTTAGTACATTCACAAGTGAATGCAAATCAGAACCATAGGTATCCATTGATTCTATGAACTCTATGAACAAGACGGTTTCTACATTAAGGGTAATCACATTTTTAAAAGTTTTTTCGTAACCATTTGTTCACGCTTTTCTACATAATATGGCTATCCATCTCCAATATCAGGCAGCACTACAGGGAACTCACTCTGTGGAGTTGGAGCGGGCACGGAACTTCTTTCCTTTCATCTTCTTGCGTTGACCACTCAGATTACCTAGAACACACACGCGCACACACACACACACACACACACACACACACACACACACACACACACACACACACACACACACACACACACACACACACACACACACACACACCTTTAGTCAAAGATAGACATCTGTCAGGGATCATTCTTGTTCCTGGTCTGAGGCTCACCCTGCCAGGAGTTGCTCCTCGGCCGCCCGTTCTCGCAGATGTCAGAGATGTGCTTGGCGTCGGGAATCCTCTCGCTCCAGGAGTGGGACAAACCGTTAGATCTGCACGCCAAAGCCACCACACGTTTAACGCAGACTCAAAAACGGCAAAGTTCCTGATGTTATGAACCATTCCAACTCCTCAAAGATCATTACAGATGCAGTAGAGTCACAAAGGTTTACAGTAGTGTCGCTGTGTGTGTGGGGGTACAAGATGGTGTTAATGGTTGGAGTAAGAAGATGGGAGTCTATTCCAGCCGTCAGATGACCACAGTGGTACCTCAATGGCAACGCAACATAGCTGAATGAAGGTATGATCAACAAATGGTCCAAAATGATCCAGTACACAACCGCGAAACGGCTACGCACACACAGACACAGCAAGCAGACACAGCGGTAGACAAAGTTCACAGCGGTGGACACAGCGGTGGACACAGTACACTGCGGTGGACACAGCGGTGGACACCGTTCACAGCGGTGGACACAGTACACAACGGTGGACACAGCGGTGGAGACAGCGGTGGACACAGCGCTGGACACAGCGGTGGACACAGCAGTGGACACAGCGGTGGACACAGCGGTGGACACAGTACACAGCGGTGGACACAGTGGTGGACACAGTGGTGAACACAGTGAATGAGGATAGGGCGAGATGGCGGACCTGAACACAAAAGGCGTGATGCTCTGGGGGATGGAGCGGATGGAGTGGGTGAAGGACGGAGTGCAAATCTGCAGGTGAGACAGACAGGCGGACCTCTTCTTGGAGCTGCAGCCAGAGTTGGTGCTGACCCCCGGGGGCCCATCGCTGTACGAGTCGGGGTCTCCGGGCTTCTTGACGTAGTCCCCGGCCGGCATTTGCCTGGTGTAGGACAGAGGACTGGTGGATGAACACTTTCACTCTACATCGCTTTCTTCTTCCTATTTAAGTTACGGTTACGTTAAAATTGACGTCACGTTTAAATGAGGGTTGTGTTCCAGTTACTTTAACTCTGCGCCTGTTAAGGTTATGTTTAAATGTGATTGTGAATGTCAGATTTAAGGGAATGTTGTGTTTAAAGTCGACGTTAGGTTTAACGTTACTGTTCGGTTTATGTTCCATTGAGATTTAAGTTTAAATTAACATTACGTTAAAGTTGATCCGACGTAAACATTAACGTAACATTTTCGTTATCGTTAGGATTATTTGTGCAACTGCATTGTATATCCTGAATAAAAATGAAAATACTAAATGACAAAATAGTGGTGTTGCAAACAAACCGGCAAAATCTTCGGTGAACTTCAGATTCAACATATCTTTTCTGCCTGTAGCTCCTATGAGGGAAGAACAGTGTTTTATTTAGAGGCTAGAGCTGGTGGGAGTTAGGTCAAAGATGCTCCTCGGAAGACAAAGCCTTGTGAACACTTACTTGTAGCGCCAGGCCGTTATAGCCAGGATTAGGCCGAGGAAGAGAATAGAACCTGCAAAGGCCCATATGATGATGTTGGTAGTGGTGATACCTGAGCCAGACAAGAGGAGAGGGGAAGAGGAGAATGGGAAAGGAGAAAGTTTATTCTATACACCCTAATCCTTTTTTGAGTAATAGACACACACAAAGGAATTCACAAAATGCAAAAAATCACAGCAGCAACACGTAAACATAAAACACCTAGGACAAAAGGTTTGATATCAGAGCAAAGGGCAAAGTAACGAAAAACAATCTGTTAAACTATATTTTTAACGACCCTTGTAGTTCAACCGGGGAGAACTTACGAGTACAGTAAGTTCCCTACAGTGAGAAAACCACTACTGGTTGTGGGTCCAGACAAACCAATCATCGTTTTTAACACAGATGTACGAAAAGTAGGAATATGGGGTAGGAAGAGCTGGAAATGACACCAAAGACAGAACAAGCACAATAAAAGAGGAACTCAAATCTGACCTCGAGTGACCCCGTCAAAGACATGAGCCTGTTGACAAAGAATGAGTGTGAACAAAATGGCCAAAAGAAAAGAATGGCGTGCATGGTTCAATGAGCGCAGCTGGTTTTAATGAAAATGCATGAACCCAAAGGCTAGAACAATCAAAGAAAATGGTCTGGCAAACATTTAACTAAACACTCTATTGTGAGGTAACATTGGAAGAAGAGAGGGAATGGCTGAATGAGGTAGTGGAGATGGACAGAGAAGAGGACTCTTTATGAAGAAAAAAAGGAACAGAGGCAGAGGAGAGAGAGAGAGAGAGAGAGAGAGAGAGAGAGAGAGAGAGAGAGAGAGAGAGAGAGAGAGAGAGAGAGAGAGAGAGAGAGAGAGAGAGAGAGAGAGAGAGAGAGAGACCGGTGTGGATGGGGCTATACCTGATGTAGTGGCAGTTGGTCTCACGACCAGGTAGCTGAGAGGAGAGGATGAGTTACAGTCCTCCCCGGTCCATCCCAGGTGACACACACACTTCAGCTCACTGCTGCACACCTGGAACAGGAGAAACAAGGGCTTCAAAGGTGAGGCCAAGAACAAGGTTTTCATTGTCTCCCAGGTCAAGAGCCTCGGCATCATTCTGGACAACACCCTCTCATTTGCACCCCATAATCGTAACATCACCCAGACTGCATTCTTCCACCTCCGCAACATCTCCAGACTCCGCCCAACACTGACCCAATCCAGCACCAAAATCCTGGTTCACTCATTTGTCACATCACGCATCGACAACTGCAATGCCCTCCTCACCGGACTCCCCACCAAACTCATCAACAGACTCCAAATCTGACCACTGATTCTCATCACCCCTGTTCACCCCTGTTCTCATCCAACTTCACTGGCTCCCTAGCCTGGGTAGCCCAACCCATTCTTCCAGCGAATTGAGTTCGCTCTGCACAAGGGTCTGGAGAAGAGCAATACGTTTCTTTCTGCTTCCGATACGTTTTTGCGGGAGCCAATCACCAAGCTGGCTTTTCCCCTTGGGGCGCTATTGGCTGGTTTAACACTGACGACAGGGAAGCGACGGCAAGCAGCCAATCGCGTACAGAGTCAGTTGAACTAGGCCCGTTGATTACGCCTCTTCTGCTGAAGAAAATGACGGCAGCTTCCCCAGACCAATGTGCAATCTACGATTGGCTTGGTATGGTAATAGCCAGGCTACTGGCTCCCGGTACAATACCGCATCCACTACAAAAACCTCCTCCTCACCTACAAAGCTCAAAACAACCTAACCCCCACTTACCTCTCCGACCTCCTTCACGACTACACTCCCTCCCGCTCCCTCCGCTCAACCTCTGCTGGAATACTAACCATCCCCACATCACGTCTCAGTGCCATGGGCGCCCGATCCTTCAACTGCTCAGCACCCAGGCTTTGGAACTCCCTCCCCCCACACATAAGACAGTCAGACACCATCACAACGTTCAAGTCACAACTCAAAACTCACCTGTTCAAACGGCATACACCCTTTAACTTGACACTATGCACTTCACTTGTTTTTATGACAATATCTTTATTTTATTTTTTTCTACGATTTTATACTCATACTTTGTACGGTGACCTTGGGTGACTTGAAGGGCGCCTTGAAATTAAATGTATTATTATTATCATTATTGTTTGGGAAATATATTCTCCCAATGTTTCCGAAGTCTCTGCTGGCTTCGCACAGAGGTGGGGGTATGTATGCGGTGTGTGCTTGTTGGGGTCCCGGCAGCAGTGGTGTGGTCCTCGTATGAAGGGTGTGTTTACCCCATGTCCCGAGCAGATGATCTTGTCCGTGGTGCCGGGGCAGGTGCTGAAATTGAACTGCTGGAGGGGGAGACACTTGTGGTTGAAGCAGATGCTGTCCGTGCCGCAAGCCGTCCCGTCCTCCACATAGCCGAGGTCAGTGTCTCCATCGATCACCACGTGGCCCCCGCTGCCCCAGACAACACAGCTCAGTCAGTCTCACAGGGGGGCGGAGAGTCATGTGCCCGTGTCATTCACAGCGTCTCTCCCCACGATGAGTTGTGTGTGTGTGTGTGTGTGTGTGTGTGTGTGTGTGTGTGTGTGTGTGTGTGTGTGTGTGTTACCTGCAGTCCAGAGATGCGCTGTGCTGGGCCACGGAGAAGGACGTCAGACCCCCGTGCAGCTCTCCCAGCCGCGGGGATGGGGAGATGTTGGAGCACAGCAGATACCCACAATGCACGTCTCTGGAACACAGGTGGAGGAAATGTCAGGCTACGTCAAGAAGTCCAGATCATGGATGATGATGATGATGATGATGATGATGATGATGATGATGATGATGATGATGATGAGGATGATGATTATGATGAGGAGGAGGAGAAGGAATTGGAAGATGACGATGTTGGAGGCAGTGGAGGACGTGGTTGTGGTGGACTCACTGTTTGTTACACTGGATCCAGGTGTCCTTGTCCTTCCCACAGTTGCCCTTCTCTGTGCCTTCAATGTTGAGCTTCTCGTAGCAGAACTTGTCGGCGGCCATGGCCTCTAAAGACGGAGCAGAGGAGCACATGGTACATGGTCAATGTCTGGACGGGGGTTTACTTTGATAAGGTTGAATGAGATCCAGAAGACGTTACTTACTCTCTCCCCAGATGTACTTGCACTGCCTGTCTTTGGTTTTGCAGCGTCCGTTGAAGCATCGACCCTATGACCAAACATATAGTGAATGCCAGGTGGCAGGAGTCATACTCTGTGGTAATTGACGTTATTTAAACTGCAACAAGGGAACACCTGTTGGTAACCATTATTGAAAGCACTGACCTGGTCTTTTTCACAGGTGTAACCATCCATCTTGTGGACATTGGGCGGACACTAAAGTAAACACAGAGACATCCGCTTTAGAGGAAAGGAGAGACCCAGGTAATACCCACCCTTTTTAAAGAGAACTCATCGAAGCGCAAACACAGGTGTGGCTCATAACACTAGCATGGACCACTGGGCCATGGACCAATGGACCATGTGGTACATAAAGGAGCAGACCAATGGTTGGTTTTGCGGCGCCCGTGTTTGGTCTACAAAGAGCTCTGTGAAAAAGGTCAAAGGGTCTCTGACTGTAAGAGATGAACGGTGTTTCTCAGTAACAAGTAGGCCAAGTTCCGACCTTGGTACTTGGTAGTTGGGACTTTGGTACTTGGTAGTTCAGACTTTTGTAATTGGTAGTTCAGACTTAGGTACTTGGTAGTTGGGACTTGGGTACTTAGTAGTTGGGACTCGGGTACTTGGTAGTTGGTAGTTATCAGTTGTGGGTTTTCTCCTCTGATTTTGCAAGTTTTTGTTAAGAAATACATTCTGGGATACTTGGCTGTCTTAACTGTCAAAGGGGACCTATTATGCTTTTTCAACTTTTATGACCTAAAAACTTTGTTATAATGATTGATAGTCATATTTAACCATACACAAAAAACGACGTAGATTTTCGGGAAACTCTTCCTCTCATCTGGGTGCTTTCAGCATTCTCTACGCTCGGTTCTATTTCATGTAGGCTACGCCGTCTAGGCTTCGCCTTATGGGCTTGTCCCGTGCGTGCGCTTGCGCGCGCTGAAAATTCAAACTATGCACCTATCAGCGTGGGCACCGCCCACATTTCCCCACGGTATCGTTTCTATATAACGCGGTGTATACCGTCGCTCATCCTCCCTTTTCTTTCAGCACTTGTGCTTATCAGCGAGAAATTGAGAACTACTATTAAGAAGATGAAACTTCAACACGGATCTCCCAAGCCGGTGGCAGCGGCTCGGGCGAGGCCGCGGACAAACGGCCCTTTTCAGGGCAACCTGAGAGCGCTCCTGGAGCTAGGTCCTTTTCAGGACTCCTATGGGCCTCTTGTCCCGCCTCCCTGGCACCGGGTGACGGGCACTTGGCGTGCTTTCGGTGCCTCGGCGCCGACCACGCCGCGGCTGCTATGGCGGCCCCCGTCTCCTGTGTCGCCTGCCGGGAGCTGCCTGAAGAGGGGATCCTCTCCAGGCATCTCTTCTTTTCCCCTGCGTTGGAACTGGCTGACGCCATCGACCTGTTCAGGGCCGGCCCTGACGACGACGATGGCATCATCGACGCCTCCATGGACGACGTCTTCGGCGACTCGGCGTCCGGGTTTTCCCGCTCTCGGGTTACAACCGCCACCGTCGTACAACACGAGGGTCCGCGCCGGATGACCGATCTCTTCCGGGAGATCATGGGTGAGGCGGTGGTCATCAAAGGGATTCCCATGCCGGCCAGCCTCTCGCCCCCGTATCTGACGATATGCAGGGCGAGTGCTTTCGCAACCCATCTTCTTCCCGGCGGGTTACCCAGTGCCCCTTGTTCCCGCCTGTGCAGCACTTGTTTACTGCTGCATGTGGGGACCCTTCGACCCTGAAGGCTCCGGTAAGATCCTACACAGATTTCACCAACGTGGAGGGGTGGGCCGATACTCAGGCGAGGGGGATCTCTCGCAGGGGGATCCCCCTCGCCTGGAGCCTCCCCTGGCAGCGCTTCTCTGTCCGGGCGCCGGATGGCGCCCTAACGAAAAGCCGCTGCCCCCCGACCGCCTCCAGAAGCAGATTGTCGGCCTAACGGACAGGGTGTTCGTTTGTGCCTCTCAATCCGCGGCGGCGGTCAACAACATCGCCCTGCTCTCCTCCGCCATGGTCTCCTTGTCGGCTGACAGGGAGGCCTACGGCCCGGAGGAAGCCGTGAGATGGCTGGCGATTTCCCGCTTTTCCAACACCATCCTCCAGCTATGCCAGCCGATAGCCGTTTCGGCCGGCCGGCATATGGCATGGGCCACCATGATTCAAAGGGTCATATGGCTCTCCCACACTGCGGTGCCGGAACGAGAGCGGGCCAGCCTCCTCCAGGGTCCACTAGCGCCGGATGGCCTATTTGGTCCACGGTTCTCCGAGGTGCTCGCGCACCAGCAGTCAGTCCTTGAGAATCGTTCCCGGTTCGGGGCGATTCTCACGGGCTCCTCCCGCCAGTAGGCTTGGAGGAAGCGGGGTCTAGGCTGGTCCCAGCATTCCAGGGGGCCGCCTCCGACTCCAGCCCCGGTGCAGCAGCAGCAGCAGCCGCAGCCGCCACAGACGGGGAGAGTGGCGCCACGGACCGGGAAGTTCCGGAAGCTTGCTCCTACTTTTTCTTTCCCTTTTAAAGAAAAAAGTTAAGACCGTTCGGCCGAACGGTAGTGCATGGTTCCTAAAGAGCGATATTCCTCAGGCCGCCTGCATCCTACGCTTCTTTCTCTTTCCCCCTCTCTTTCCCCCCCTCTTTCCCCCTCTCAGCCCGGTGGCTGTAGGGTGGCGGTCGGACGGCACATGGCCTCTGGTTCACCTGCTTCTAAGAAGCGGCGTCCCTTGGAGCCTCGTGGACGGATCAGACACTCGTTGCACGAGCCTGTGGATACGGCCGCTTGTACCGGTCCCCTGGTTCCCCACATTATCCCCTCTACCTCCCTTCAACAGTTTTTGGGAGGTGAGGAGACGGGTCCGCGCGCTGTGGCTACAGCCTGCGGACAGCGCATGCGCACAGGTGCGACGGCTCCCTGTTCAGCGGGCACGAGCGCGACGTCTAGACAGCTCGTTGTTTTTGCAGCGGCTGGTTCTGGTACGTCTCCTACGTTCGCTGAGCCTCCTCCCTTTAATGGGAAGCCCCCCTTGGTTCATACGCAGTGTGGAGGCGGTAGGGGCAGAGGAATACGGGTTATTCCAGGACGGTCTTCCTCAGCTGTCGGCTCGCCCTCTCTCCGACCGCTATGCGTGTTGGCAAGAGCGGTGCGTTCTACCATCGTGGTTGGACACCACGTTGAGATGGGGCCATCCCATACAGTTCAAGCGTTGTCCCCCACCCTTTATGGGGTTGGTGGAGACCACGCTACGGGACCCGGCTGCGAGCACGGCTCTGGCAGCAGAGGTGGCACGTCTCTTGGTAAAGGGGGCCATCACTGTCGTTCCCCCCCACGAGTCTCACCTAGGGTTTTATTCCCGCTACTTCCTGGTTTCCAAGAAGTCAGGGTAAAGGAGACCTATTCTGGATCTTCGCGTGTTCAACAGATTCGTTGCCACGAGGAAGTTCAGAATGCTCACTGTCGGAGCGTTGTTCCGGTGTGTGAGAGAGGGCGATGGTTCACATCCCTGGATCTCAAGGATGCTTACTTCCACGTCCCTGTTCGGCAGGCGCACAGGAAGTTTCTCCGCTTTGCCTTTATGGGGATGGCGTACGAGTACCAGTGTCTGCCGTTCGGCTATTCCCTGGCTCCGCGCACCTTCTCGAAATGTGTGGAGACGGCGTTGGAACCGCTCAGGCGTCAGGGAAAGAGGATTCTCTTCTACCTAGAAGACCTGCTTATTCTGAGCAACTCAGAAGAGACCGCGAGAAGGGACACCATGTTGGTGATAAACCATCTCTCCTTCCTGGGTTTTGCCATCAACTGGGAGAAGAGCTCCCCGCTCCCCAGCCGGCAGACAGTCTACTTGGGGCTTTGCCTAGACTCAGCCACCATGACTGCGATGCTTTCGCCTCCTCGGCGAGACGCCATCCTGTCGGCCCTCTCCCGTTTTCGCGTTCGCAGAAACGTGACCGCACTGTCCACCATGCGCCTGTTAGGGCTGATGGCAGCTGCCCACCCCGTGGTCCCCCTGGGTCTGCTTTTTATGCGCAGACTCCAGCGGTGGTTTGCTCGCCAACGGTTGGAACCCAGGCGACACAAGCTCAGGTTGCTCCTCGTTCCCCGTTCGGTGTCGCCAGACCTGGAATATTGGAAAAGACCCTCCGCCCTTCTCAGGGGTGTTCCCCTGGGCAGGGTGGCGTCCTACGTAGTGGTCTTCACGGACGCCTCGTTGACGGGTTGGGGAGGAACGTGCCTCTCTCACTCGGTCGGAGACGAGTGGCGCATCCCTGATATTAGTGGCCCCGGAGAACTGTTCAGCTCTGTGGTTTCCAGAGCTGGCCGCGCTCTCGCGGTCAGCGCCGTGGCCAGTACCGTTCAGGCCGGATGCACTTTCACAGGCCCACGGGACGGTGCACCACCCGCCCGATGTCTCGGGACGGCTGTTGGTTTGGCTCCTGATAGGTTGATCCTGCAGGGCAAAGGTCTGCCTGAGACGGTTATCAACACTATTCAGAGTGCTCGTGCGCCTTCTACTTCTTCCCTCTATGCGGCGAATTAGTGCTCCTTCTCTAATTGGTGTGAGAGGAACCACGCTGTCCCATCTCAATGCGAGGTGGGAAGCGTGCTTTCGTTTCTGCAAAACTTATTGGAAAAAGGTTTGGCCTTCTCCACTATCAAGGTCTATGCGGCAGCCGTTTCGGCTGGCCATGCAGGCTGTGATGGTGGACCGATCTTCAGCCATCCACTGGTCAAGAGATTCTTGCGTGGGGCTAGACAGTTTAGGTCTGATTCACGCGTGCTTACACCACGCTGGGATCTCCCCACCGTGTTGCGCGGATTGTCCAGGGATCCTTTCGAGCCTCTTTCTCAGGCCCCTTTGGATGCCCTGTCATTTAAGACGGCGCTCTTGTTGGCCTTGGTTTCTGCCAAGCGGGCCGGTGAGCTAACCGATCTATCCATCAGCCCGAGTTGCTTGTTGCTAAACGAGGACAGCTCCTTCGCGTTGCTCAGACCTAATCCGGCGTTCCTCCCGAAGAACATTAATAGTTATTTTCGGTCGAGGGATATTGTGCTTAAGGCTTTTCACCCCCCGCCTCATTCTAGTGAGGCGGAGGCGGAGTTGCATCTCCTGTGCCCGGTTCGGGCGTTGGCTATGTACGTGAATCGCTCGACCGCGTTCCGCTCCACACAACAGTTGTTTGTGTGTTATAGCAACGCTAGCAGGGGCCGCTCTCTCTCTAAGCAGCGGTTTTCTCGCTGGGTATGTGAGGGTGTTTGCTTAGCCTACTCTCGGCAGGGCTTGACGCCACCGTTGGGCGTTAAAGCTCACTCCACGCGGAGCTTGGCCGCTTCAACGGCTCTACTCAAGGGCGTTTCGGTGGAAGACATCTGCGCGGCTGCGTCTTGGTCTTCCCCCGGCCCCTTTGTCCGTTTTTACATGTTAGACATGTCCAGGGGCTCACTCGGCAACTCTGTGCTGGAGTCCGGGACCCCTTTTACGGCTTAAGAATATAGACATGTTCTTTAAAGCGGCGTGGTTGGATTTCCTCTCGCCGGCTGGCGAGTTGGACTTGATTACCAGTCTTACTCTCCCACCTTTTTTCAAATGAAAAACAGGCTAGGGGGGTTTTCTATTGGCTCGCCAATTGTCAGGTGGTTTTGTTTGCCAGTGTGGCACTCCCGCAGTTTTTTCTTCTAATAAGAAACGGCCGAGAGAGTCCCCTTATTGGAGAGCCGGATGCCGTAGCTCCGCCCCCGATGGTAGCGGTGGTTTCCTAATGGAAACAGTGTTGTTCTGGTTTTTCTTTTCCTTTTCATGGGTTCCATGAAGCACGGATTAGAGCCGGAGTCTTTACAGACTCACTTTTTTCTCCCTTGATCATTGCCTTGCTTGATCTAGGAGGAATTCGTTTTTTATTAAGCTGTTGTGTTTTGTACTTCCTTGGCTTTTTTGAGTCTTAATGTGCTCTGGTGACTTAGGTCGTTTTGACTGGGGTCCAGCAGGAGTACATTGATCGGGCTCCGCTCGCAGCTTCACCTTAGCCCATAAGGCGAAGCATAGACGGCGTAGCCTACATGAAATAGAACGATAGTTATGTTATTATAACTCTAGTTCTATGATTTTAGGCGTAGCCGTCTAGTTGCCCACCTGCTGTACCCTCCAAATGCTGAAAGAAAAGCGTGGAGGATGAGCGACGGTATACACCGCGTTATATAGACACGATACCGTGGGGAAATGTGGGCGGTGCCCACGCTGATAGGTGCATAGTTTGAATTTTGTAGGCGAATTTTTTCGCCTACAATCATAGAACTAGAGTTAGAATAACATAACTCGTTTCGTTTCGTCCTTCTCCGCGCCCTCACCCCCCTCCTGCCAACCCAACTCCGTTGTGATTGGTTACCTTCCTTTAAGCGCGCGCGCGCAGGCAGATTTGACCAGGCATATGGGGGCACGGCAGGAGTGCATCTACGCAGATGATTTCCCGGAAATGTGAACATGCAAACGCTGTCCCGAGTGTTTAGCGCTCTGCACAGCCACCCCAGACTTTCAGCTGAGAATACGTCGAAATGCATGTACGTCATTATTTGACACTTTAGTATGGTTAAACATGACTATCAATCATTATAACAACGTTTATAGGTCATAAAAGTCGAAAAAGCATAATAGGTCCCCTTTAACAAGTGACCTCCTGATGCAGCCTCTGGGCAAAGCAAGCAGCCAGCCGGGCATTAGGTGAGTACTCGTACTAGGTGCTAGGCTCCATGCTCCTTGTTCCATCTTGGATGGAACAAGAGTCTGCGACTTATGTTGACTTGTCTGAGGTACAGACAAGAACGCTGATGGAGAAATGGCTTCAGTGTGCTCTGTGTGTGCATATGGTCACACCCACCTGGCTGGAGTTACCCGTGCAATTCTCTGGGATGTCACAGTTGTTCACTGCCTCTCTGCATACCACACCCATGAACTCCATCTAAGGTGGACATCGTAGACAGATGACAGTAGATTATGTTAAACAAAAGAGGGAGAGAGAGCGAGAACAGGGTCATGTATAATACGTCCTCCTCCCCCTGCTACTCGTGTGAAGCCCACCTGGCAGCTGCTGCAGCACAGCCCATTACTGCACTTGGAGCCCTGAGTCAGGGTGCACCTGTTGCAACAGTTCTCCCCTTCCTTGGCACACTCCTGGATGAAAAAGACAGGATACACAGTACTTCAAACAGTGTTGGTCCTTTATTATTAGAACGTCTACTTAAGTTAAGGTAAAGTCTGAGTTTCCCTGTAGTCCACAGCGGTATATTCTTCCACCTGTGCTATGCATACATCTGGTGGTAAGTGAGAGTACTGCAGGTGGTATGTGGGATTATATTCTTGAAATAGACACATTCCCAAGAATATATAAAATATATAAGGATATATTGTAAATATTGTTTTTAAAACAAGGTATCATAGCTTGTTAGTATTTCAAGAAAAGTAACACTTTGTTTCATCATATGTTTTCCATTGTAATGTTGACCCTTGATGTTTCGTATTTCTTTGTGTTTGCTAAACATACACAATGGGAGCAGCTCACCTTTTTTTTCCAGGTCCGGTTGCAGTAATAATGTGTATAAACGACGCGCTGGCACTCTTTACTCAGCCACTGCATGTGTATACATTCATTTAACCGTTTGCATCTGAGGTGGTCCGCGGAAGGTCGTGATGACAACTTAGTGTCACACCTGAAGTAAAAGACTGGTCCAAGGCTGTTCTATGATAGCATCGGATGGGTAGCATAGCTAGCTGCTCTCTACTCACCACTGGGCTTCCACAGTCACACTCCTCCCCTGGTTCCACAAAGCCATTACCGCATTCTGGAGGGTCCAGGAGCTGGGAGGGGAAGTGCCATGTTAGCAATCAATTAACTAACTCACACATGGTGGATATAGGATTAAGTGTGTGTTTGTGTGTGTCTCTGTGTTTGTGCCTGTGTGTGTGCCTTGTGTGTGGATGCGTTTGTATGAGCCTGGGTGCACCCCTGCATTTAAGTGTGCCTGCGTTTGTGCCTACGTTTTTGTGTACCTAGATTTGTGTGTGCCTCGGTGTGTACATGCGTTTGCGTATGCCTGTGTGTGTTTGTGTGTGCCTGGTTGAGTACGTGCATTTGTGTATGCCTGTGTGCGTGAATGTGTGCGCGTGTAAAAACCTTCAGGGGCTTGTTGAAGAGACAGGCTCCTCCCCCACTGTTAAGGAAGTTGTGGAACTCCTCCACGTTGCACTCAGAGAACTTCTTCGGGAGGTAGAAGCTGTCCAACACAACCACTGAACAGTTATATGAGGTTCCACTGTAACACCACATCCACATCATTATCTCGACCCTCATGATAATGTGGATCATTTGGCCAACCCTAAGTTAAAATCAACCACGCGTGGACACTGATCCTGTGTAAAAACATTGTGAAACTGATATTTTAAGAATGAATAGCAGTCAGTGTTAAGTATCACAAAACAAATCACATCATCTTAACTGTTCCTAAAAAAGTCACAATACAAAGACAATACAAAGACAAAACAGTAACTTCTTTGTCATTTTTTCATTTCCGTTAGGTTTTTCAAACCATACTCACAGTTAGGATGAGCTCCTATAAGAACCAGACAGAAGTGTAATGCTAGTGTGTGTGTGTGCGTGTATCTGTGCGTGTGTGTGTGTGTGTGTGTGTGTGTGTGTGTGTGTGTGTGTGTGTGTGTGTGTGTGTGTGTGTGTGTGTGTGTGTGTGTGTGTGTGTGTGTGTGTGTGTGTGTGTGTTCTTGAGAGCGAGGAGAGTCTTTGCATTGCTAAATGCAAAATGAAATGAAAAAATTATTATTTTCATTGCATTCCCTCAGAATGTTTCGAATGTAATGGATTGAACTGTTATTGCATTCCTTAGTCTATCCTTTCAAATGCTGTTCACTTTTCCTGCCCGGACCTCACAGTGGATGAGAAGCCTGAGCAGGAAGGCAAGCAGCAGCTGGAGCCCTACAGAGAGCCCCATGAGGGGAAGTCTCTTCCAATGAAACATATTGAATTTGATCTGAATGCTATTCGTGGTTTCTATCCTAAAGCCTCAGGTTCCAGCATCAGCGCTACGATCCCACAGAGGATCAGTTCCGCCTCTCTATCTTGGACTGGACGGCGGACCGGAAGCAGCTCAGTGTCGCAGGGAGAGACACAATGCAATAACACACAGGCCTACTCGCCGCACTGCCAGAGAGGGTGAGCAGCCTGGCTTCTTCCATCTTTTTTAGTGAGTATGATTCGAGAACAATGCGATGTGGCTGAGTGACGATGGTAGGCCATGTTGCCTTTGGGGGGAGTGCACTGCAATATTTTGCAAGGATGTCCAGGAACATTTTAGAATGTAATTTGAGGTCAATAGGACATAATCTGTTTTTTTAGTTTCAACCGTCCCAAAACCATGGAATGATAATACCCCCCCCCCCTCCCGCCTCTCTATTTTATTGCAATATTGAATCATTTGTTTAATAAAATAAGAGGCAATGTGTGGGCAAATGGTAAAGTGGGCACAAGAATAGTAATTATGTAGGTATTGACGTATATGACATTATCATCATCAGTACAGTTGCAATCAGAACAACACACCAAGCCTTCTTCAAATATACATTTTAAAGGGTAAAGACATGCTTTTGTAAGGTTTGTTGCAGTATAAATGTTAACTTTATTACATTTTTTATTTTATTTTAATATTATTTAATAAAAGTCCCAATATTATTGCCCTTTAAAATGTATATTTATATGATTTTCCAGTGAAGCCCAATATTTTCCAATGGAAAAAATGAAAATTCTCACAAATTTAAATCAAAGCAAAGTAGGAATAAATGACATAAAAGAAAACCCATAAACCATGGAAAGAGAACCTCAACATCCTGACTCGATTCATTCATTCCTGCTCCAGTGGTATTGATTGTTTGGGGGTACCATCTGCCAAATTAGAGCAGGCTTAGTTGGGCAGATATATTTAAGATCTATGTCCATTATAAGCCAATATACACACACATGCTTGCAAGCTAGGAAAAATAGAGACACACACAAACACGCACACATAAGCACACAATCTTTCTGAATATAAACCCTGTGAAAGAAATCTGTGGATAGTTTAGTTGATTATACATGCACTTGCTCATAAAAAAATAAACAATAATTAAATGACCACCAATTAGCATGATGGAGATGAGGTCTTCTTGTTGAATACAAGTGTCTGAAATACCATTGACCTAATTCATAATAATATCCTTATTAAGGCCATGGCCATTTTTGGACAAAAGGGTCATCGTAACTATGGTAACCAAATAGTACATGGAGTCGGAACTGTGCAGGATATAGAGACAATAGATGTGTCTAAGATGAGAATGACATTGCAGACTGTATCTTGTTGTTGATCGAGTGGCTAAACACACCAAAACTAAACAATAATATACTTAAAACATAAGTAGAAAAATTGATCATGAAAAATACAACCAGAATTTAAAAGGGCCAATCAGACTGTATTTGTTCATATCAATTGAATTGGAGATGATTCTAAGGGCGGGACATTGGGCCACAGAGGCTGTAATGGTATTGGATGAGGAGGGAAGAGTTGTGATGATTGACAACCCTTCTGCGGCAGCCAGTTGGTTGAAAGAGCATGAGCAGCATTCTAGCCAAGCTTCTGCTCACCTGCTGTCCCATTTGGGATTCAGGGAAACAGGGGAGGTATTTAAGAAGAAACGTAAACAGACACTCTCTTAGAGCCCAGTCACACAGAGACTGAGGACATCACACAAGTAATACCATCCTGATGCACACACTGGCACACAAGCACTGGCACATGTGTTTTGTACCATGACAGAAAAACATAAAATTACTGTTAATACTTCCTGAAAAAAACCTAATAGCATTCAACACTACTGTACCAACACAATATAAGCAAGAGTCAAGTGACATCTAGTGGTAACATTCTTAGTGACTGAAATATGGGCCCTGGACAATGTGGTTTAAAACCAGACTCTACTGACATCTACTGGTGACTGAAGCAAAGTAAATACTCTCAATTATCAGAGATCTGTGACGATATAGATTGAACTAGTCCATAATTATTTGAATATTGACTGGGAATCATTAAAAAATAAATTATGTAATATATATTCATAGGGTTAGGGTTATATATATAATATTTTAATGATTTAAATGTATAATATCTTCATTCTATGAACATTCTTGATCAAAATATAACTAAATATATTTTACGATGCCACTTGCATAGGAATTACTGGTCTTCACCAGTCACTGTCAATCAAACAGTGTTTTGGCCAGCAAGAAAACATGTACAATGTGGACCCCTGTCCTACCGTAGAACCACCTTCAACCATTATGTTAGGGATTCATTAAGGAAACACTGATTATTATTGCACCAACATAAGAACATAGGAGAGGAGTTCAGAAGAAGCTTACCCAACATCATCCATGATGCAGCCTGACCAGCGGTCTTCACATTTACACTCGCCTGCAAAGTACAAATACACACACACACACACAGAGACACATAAGCACACACACACACACACACACATACACACACATACACACACATGAAGATCCCCTCCCACAAACACACACGCACACACACACACACACACACACACACACACACACACACACACACACACACACACACACACACACACACACACACACAAACACACACACACAAACGCACACACACACACACGCACACACATGATACCCCCCCCCAAACACCCACACACACACACAGACACACACAAGCACATGCGCATGGACACACACACACACAAATTAAATATTTTCATGAGCAATGTTGGCTGTAAAGGAGTGTGTATGTGGGAGGCGCCAGACAGATGAATCAATATTTAACTACCGTTCAGAATCCTCTTCTTGTCCGAGAAGATTCCAATGTTCTGTCCCAGAGACTGGGCGAGGGTGATAGACATCTCGTCTGTTTTCCCATACTAAAGAAAGAAGGAGGGAGAAGGGTAGAGATAAAGCAAAGCAGTGTATTTTTGCCTTCACATAACCTCAAACATCCCCACATCAGTGCATTACAGTCAGTATGGAGGCCTGTGTGCATATCTTTCCCATGAGAATAAACAATGTAATCATTCTCGTGGGACGCTGGGCTCACCTCATTGACTCCGCCTCCTTTAGTAAGGGAGCAAACTCCGCCCATATATGAAGCTCCGCCCCAGCTGCTATGGAAACGGTTCCCACTGAAACAGAACAACAGCTTGGCTTTTGTCCTCATGTGATCCTTAATGCACCGTTTGAATCCTATGTCTTCCCGAACTGTTTCATAAGCTCATTAGTGTGATAAGTAATACTCACGAGAAAAGGTGCACCGAGTCACACTTCTCTTTGATGAAGTCTCGGCGGTACTTCATGAACTCCTTGAGGGTCACCATGGGGTCGTCGTCGATGTTGAACCGGTTGTCAGCGGCCCATGTTTCCATGGCAACCAGTACTATGCGTGTGTTAAGCTGTTCCTTGAAGAGCTGGAAGAGGACCAATTTAGACAGTTTATCAGCAAACAAAACGACGTGTGTGTTAAAAAAAAAATGTTCAACCCAGTCCCTGTGTTACAGAGCTAGCGTCAACAGTACAGATGTATTATCATATACATAATTTCAATCTTATACACGTACATATCCTCAAGGTCCTCTAGGTAAGGTTCAAGACCTATCTTTTAAATAAAGCCATTCTTCACCTATTAGTGAATTAATAAATCACAGGTGGGTGAAATGCAACGTTTTTCAATGGCAGACAAACATGAGTGAGGGGAGGTTTTTTTGGGTTGTTTAGTTTCAAGATATTGCTTCAGCTCTTTTCTGCTCCCTCTCTTTACAACTCTTGAATCTTCCCAACATCAGCTGGAAGCGCATCTTGATAACACTTTACAACAACTTGTCATCCCTATAAAAGGGCAGTAGAACATCGAGGAAGGCCAGACAGAGTCAGAACCGGCGCTATGAGCTCAGAGGCACGCTCAAAGATTGGGTTTGATTTAATAGGATCAAAATCAATTAGGCTTCCCGGCCAGACAAACAGGAGAGGAAAGGGCAGCAGACACTTCTCTCTGGGTAGGCTGAAACCAAGAGCCTGCAGACACACCAGAGAGGCTAAAACAGCACTCCTCTGTCTGCTCTTGCTAAAGGCATGACAAGAATACTTGAATACTTGCACACACATTTAACAATGTTGATCCTTCAATATATTACCTTCAATGTAAAATTTAGATAATATTAAAGATCGGTAATAAATAGAGGAAACTGAGGTAATGTATGAATATATTTGTTTCATGTGTAACAGGCTGGGTAACATGGGGAGACGAGGCAGGTCTATATTTCCGTACCAATCAATGGAGCTCATTCTCATCATGACCCCATGCTTGTTTCAATATCATTGCCCGATTTTCAAGGACAATATATATATAACCTCAACTTTCACAGGCAATCCTCTTTCGCCTTATCGGGTTTCAGCCGCCCCGCAGACAGAGCACCACACAACAGATAATGTCAGTATGACAATGATTAGCATTGTGTTTGTTTTGCTGTGGTATACGTGGGGCTAGGGGGATGTAATGATAAGTCCTCCACATATACAGTGTACATCCTGTACATTTAGTGAGGGCTGAGTGCTTGTGGTAGGCTTTCCAAGAACCCGGATCGATGAAATCTTACCATGTCAGCCATGTTGACCACTGACTTTGCATAGTTATTTGTCTGGCCAACAGAAAGACGATGCTTCTTATACTGAAAGTAGAAAGAGTACAACTTATTATACAACATATACAATAAAAAGCCTTCTCATATATATGATCCCTTAGAACAGGCCTTTTAGAATGTGGTCACCAAGTCACACACTATAAAGACACTTTAGTGTCATAGAGACATTGCTTCCGGTAATGGATGACAAACGTTTTTTACCATGGGTACTAATTAAGTTATCCTAGTATGTATAAAGTCGGTGCTGTTTTGAAATAATAAATTGCAACTGTACAATCAAATTACCAATATCGTTGCTGAACCAAATACCAAAAGCCTACAGATATTTCTGTTAAAGGTCCCATGACATGCTATTTTATGAATTCTTTAATATAGGTATTAGTGGGCAACTAACACAGTATTCAAAGACGTTCCCGAAATTCAGCCGTGTTGCAGAGTTACAGCCACTCCGAGCCAGTCGCACATTGAGCTTCCCCCAAATGCGCTGTTTTGGTGTCTGTAGCTATAATGCAAATGAGGAGGAGCGAGGCGGGTCAAGGAGGAGGGTGGGGGTGTGGCCCTGAGCAGCTTGCAGCCACGGTACCATGCGCTCTGTTTACAGTGGATGTATCGCAATGGCGAGGCGCACACAGCCATTAGCCGTGTTCTGTAAATATTCTAGAACACACGGGAGTCCTGGAGCTCTATATCTAAATATTATCATATAGCCTACATAGATATCTATATCATATAATATATATTATCACGGTCAAAAGCTGTGTGAGCCGATATTATGAATCTCAAACGACCGCGTTGAGTTCTCCGACGTTCCTGGTTCTTCCACGTCCACATCAATGTGAAGTAGACTGAACCGCGACATGGAGGAGAAAGGGATCGTTGCCGGGCAGCGCTTAGGCACCTCCGCCCCCGGTGGTGGTCCCTCAGCGGGGCTCAAGCGGGAGACATTCGCCGCCAACAAACCCTTTCTCCTCCATGTCGTGGTTCATGTTCTTGAGGGAGTCAAAGCCAAAGTTCCCTCCCCCCAATTCATTCTCAACCTTGGCTGAGATAACCCCCACTACGAGTCTCGTTGTAGAAATACCAGAGACGAGAGTTCGACGTGTTATGCGCCATAACACCAAAAGCAGAACGGTTATCCAAATAACAAGGAAGTGTACAACACTTGCGTTACAGTCCTGGAGCTCTATATCTAAATAATATCATACAATACATAGATATCTATATCATATATAATACATATTATCACGGCCAAAAGCTGTGTGCGCCTCCAGACGATATTATGAATCACAAACGACTTTGTCGGGTTCTGCAACGTCTCTGGTTCTTCCACTTGCACATTTTTCTGAAGTACACTGAACGCGCGCTGCCTGCTGCCGGCTGCCCGCTGCCGGGCGATGGTGGCTGCCCGCTGCTGGGCGATGGTGCCTCCCGGCAACCGGCGGCATGTTGCAGTTCATGTACTTCAGCGAGTCAAAGCGAAAGTTCCTTTCCCCCAATTCCTTCTCAACCATGGCTCAGATAACCTCCATGACAGTCTCGTGGAAATATAAGAGACGTCAAAGAACCGACAAGAAACACTTAAGGTACAGTGTGTGTATCCCCAAACACATATGTGGCGCTCGCACGTGTCTCATTGGCAGGCCAACGTCTCTGGGCGGGCCAGGCAGAGTAAGGGGAGGAGCTTAGATGCTTTATGACGACATAAATAAAGACATTCCAAATCAGCGCGCTTGAGCATCCGTTTTTTCAAAGCGGCGAGCAGAACAACTACTGCTCGTTTTACACCAAACGCAAGTTTTAGCCACTGGGGGACCATAGGCAGGCTAGAGGAACTCATATTTATGTTAGCAAACCTCATAAAGTGAGATTTTCATGTCATGGACCTTTAACATTTCAAGAATGTTTCATTAACCATGTCAAACATCATAGTGAGTCCCTTGACCATGGCATCATCCATATGAGAGGAGACTACTGTATTGATGATGTCATATGTACATAACTTACAGCTGAAAAACACGGAAATACTATTGTAACTTTCTGTACATGATATGAACAAGAATACTTACCATGAGATGGTCATTAATCACCATCAACTCAATGTATTTGGTCTCCTCTTCCACACTGCGCTGCTCACGAGGGGCCTAGAAGCACACAGACCAGTCCATGAGCTTAAAGACACATCATGAATAACACATGAAGGCAGACAGATTCCCTTGCGGATATTGCAGATGACAGTAAAAATATCTTCAAATGACAAATTTGTGCCTAAAACGTCACAGACCAACCTATAGACAGGGGATTAGAAAGTAGATTCACAGAACCAAGGTGTCCTAATGCTATTCTGTATCCTGGCCATGTCCCTTAGAACCAAAGTCTCCTAACGCTATGTCCTTTAGAACCAAAGGCTCCAAACGCTATGTCCCTTAGAACCAAAGTCTCCTAACGCTATGTCCCTTAGAACCAAAGGGTCCAATCGCTATGTCCCTTAGAACCAAAGTGTCCTAACGCTATGTCCTTCAGAACCAAAGTCTCCTAACGCTATGTCCCTTAGAACCCTGAGAACCAAAGTCTCCTAACGCTATGTCCCTTAGAACCCTGAGAACCAAAGTGTCCTAATGCTATGTCCCTTAGAACCAAAGGGTCCTAATGCTTTGTCCCTGAGAACCAAAGTGTCCTAACGCTATGTCCCTGAGAACCAAAGTGTCCTAAAGCTATGTCCTTCAGAACCAAAGTGCCTTAACGCTATGTCCCTTAGATTCTAAGGGACATAGCGTTAGGTAACTTTGGTTCTACGGCTGAGAACCAAGGTGCCCTAACGCTATGTCCCTTAGAACCCTGAGAACCAAAGTCTCCTAACGTTATATCCCTTAGAACCAAAGTCTCCTAACGCTATGTCCCTTAGAACCAAAGTGTCCTAACGCTATGTCCCTTAGAACCAAGGTGTCCTAATGCTTTGTCCCTGAGAACCAAAGTGTCCTAAAGCAATGTCCCTGAGAATCTAAGTCTCCTAACGCTCCCCCTGTAGTCTGGCTATGCCCCTTAGAACCAAAGCCTTCACTCAAGTTGTCGATATTTGATGTCCCTCCCTATGCAAGTGTTTCTTTGGGAGGTGGCAGAGGTGAAGCTAGCCTCCGTGGTTTTTAGAGCACTCAATTAACAGTGCGCATAAAGGCGGGAAAGAGAATAATTAACTTTGAGGCAAATAGCATGCACACCATAATTATACTTCATCCTTATCTTCCCTGTCTCTTTATTCAAGACACACACACACACACACACACACACACACACACACTCATACAGGAATAACGCACTCTCTCACTCTCACACACACGCGCACGCACGCACGCACGCACGCACGCACGCACACACACACACACACACACACACACACACACACACACACACACACACACACACACACACACACACACACACACACACACACACACACACACACACACACACTTGTTGCTATACCTGTCTCTTCCTTCTTCTTTGTCCAGTCCTGGACCCTGGAAACGGAGGACTGGGAAAGGGGGGCTCTGGAAGATCACCTAGAAAACAAGGGACAATATTTGATATATTTTAATGTATAATAATCTGCTGACCTTTATTATTTTCTATTTTATTTTATTTGGATGTTTTTAGTTATTTTCCACAATATATTTATTAGTAGCCTAGGTATTATTCATTTGGTTTGGTTAATTAATAGTATTGTTTTTATTTATCTAAATACCTTGCTTATTGAGCATCCTATTGGGAAGGGTTCACTGACTAATGGCAAAACTCGCTGTGGATAAAGCTAAGTTACCTAATGCATTAGGTAACGTATACTTATTGTTTCCCATCTCACCATTGAGGAGATCAACCAGTCCCTCCTGTCCAGCAGATTTGTAGATCAAGTGGATTTGTACATCTCCCTTAAAAGAAACATAAATATGTAGAAGCAACCATTCATTAATAATGTACAGTCGTACACGTGGAAACAATAATTATCCTAATCACATTTTACTGACAAAAATATGTTCAACACCCCCGCGCCTGCGCACATGGCAGGCCAGCGCTCCACCGTCCACATCCCGTGTGTCGCTGCGGGTCTCTGCGGGCTACGGAGGCTTCGTTCGTTTCTTCGCTCATGAAAAACGAGCAAAAATGAATCCAGGTTCTTGCTAAAGTAATTTGAATCGTTGAAACGCAAAGGTAATGTATCTTCTAAGTATTTGTGTGACTTGTGTGGTGATCACTCGGTCAGGGCGTCAGTGTATTAACTTGAGTTCGCACATCATCAGGTTGGGCTAGTCAACGTTAGCATTAGCTTGTTGTACCACAACAGCCCGACCTGAGACTTCAACAAGATCACTATGTTGGGTGAATAAAGCATTTGGATCACAGAGGCTTTGGTAATGATCGATTGCTAATCTCAGGAAATGTGGAGACCCGACATTACGTCTGCTCTGTTGCTGTGCGGACAGGAAGTGTCTGAACATTATCAGAATCAGAGTTACTTTGATTACATCTTATTGTGCATAAAAGTACAATTATTAGGCTTCGTTCCTCAACAGCCACATAGCAGCAACAATACAAGATAGAGTAAATAAAGATAAGTAAAAATTAAAACATGTAAAAAATAGGTAGAAGCATAGATCACAATAATAAATAATAATAAAGTTAGTAATAATAAGAGAAACTAAGACGGTGGTAATAAGATATAATAAGTACTGAGGTGTAGTGTAAAGTATACACACTCAAACCCCAGAGTTACTGGATCGATGTACATGGTTGACAGGAGCGACACCGTCTCCATTGTGGTAATGGCCGAAGATTTCACCCCTTCGGGTTGGTAAATCAATAGTATTGTTTGTGTGTGCAGCGTAATGTACTTTAGTTTAGACCATTGAGTTGTGTCATGGCCAAACATAGTGGTTCTTTCTCCTGGATCCCCCATAAAGGAAGAGCATTGTTCCCGTTGGAGAGTAGATAGTGGGTCAACTATGCTTCAGTGACTATACTGATAGGGGTGCTGCCCATAGCCAGGTCAGTGTGTGGCAGAGTTGGCCAACTTCAGTTAATGAGAGCATTTCAAGAAACCTGTTGGGTGTCGTATGGGAAGGTTGGGTTACTGTTTACTAAATTACTTTAAAAAATATTTTTTATTTAGCTGTAATGTTTAATCTGCTCCCCTTTTTGGAACGTGAATATTGGTTTAAAAATGTTTCTCACACATTTTCTACTTCAGAAGGATATTTCTTTGGATTGGTAATCTGTCGTATTTCGCACCGGTGTTCTCTTGTTCTAACTATAACTTCTCTCATTGTGCCTCTCTCCTCCACATGAACAACAGTGATTTGCGGTGACCTAATCGCCTGTCTGAGTTGACCATGTCGTGCCGGGACATCCATGCCACCAATGCCTTCTCCTTCATCCTGGCCTTGGTGTCAGTGGTTGGGATGGCCATCGCGGCCCTAATCCCTCAGTGGCGCGTCACCAGGCTTGTCACCTTCAACCGCAACGCCAAGAATGTCAGTGTGTACGACGGACTGTGGGCCAAGTGTGTGAAGCAGGACGGCTACTCGGGCTGTTACTTCTATGACTCAGAGGTATGGAGAAACACCTCCCTTAAAACCTCAAATCTCAAAGCTGTGTAATAGTTAACAAGTCCTTTCCGCATGCTCGGTTCGATCCTCAATATCCCCAAACGACCTGAAGCATTCTTGACCAAGATGCAGAACCCCTACCTGCTCCTCAATGACATGTATCCGAATTCCATGTTCACTCTCTTTGGACTGACTGGCTGCTAGTTGTAATTTAAATATAGGACATTGAGCAGACGATTTTATCCAAAGCGACTTGCATAAGTACATTTGTCAGAGGAAAGTGAAACAATATACCGTGAGGTAAGTTACAGTAAGGATGTTCATAGAACCAAGTGCAAATCACTTACAATCGTTAGGTTAACCCATTCCCTGTATACAGCAAAGATAGCTTGGGTAACGTGCTACACAACTAAGCACTATAACTAAGTACGACATACAATGAGTGCGTACATTAAGTGCCAGGAACGTACAACAGACAATAAGTAGGAGGGCTGGGACAGGGTGGCTATGCATAGGCTAGGTGAACTCTGAACAGGTGAGTCTTTTGCAGAAGCTGGTGAGCGACAGCGGTCCGGACATCTGCATAGTGGTCCGGACAGTACTGAGCGGTGTGTCCTGTGTGTTTTCAAGTGGTACTCTAAGGTGGACCAGCTGGACCTGAGGCTCCTGCAGTTCGGCCTGCCCATGGGCCTGCTGTTCGGCACCATGGCCCTGCTGCTGAGTATGGGCGGGCTCTGCAAGACCTGCTGCTGCTCGGACAAGCCGGAGCCGGACATCAAGACGGCCCGCTGCTTGGTCAACAGCCCCGGCTGCCACCTGGTGGCTGGGCTGTTCCTCTTCCTGGGCGGAGCCGTCGCCATGGCGCCCTCGGTGTGGTTCCTGTTCCGCACCAAGGAGATGAACCGGCGCTACGAGAACATCTTCACCGACGGCTTTGCCGTGTACGTCGCCATCGGCTGCTCCGGCGGACTGATGCTGGCCTCCCTGATGATGTTCATGTGGTACTGCATGTGTAAGAAGCTGCCCTCGCCCTTCTGGCTGCCGCTGCCGTCGGTGCCCAACTCCCTCTCACTTCAGGCCCTCACCGCAAACGGCTACCCCCCCTCGCCCGTCTACGGCCCCCAGGCATTCCCCCCTCACACCTACATGCCTGCCGTCATGGACGGCCAGCCGTACGCACCAGGGTCGCAGGGCTACGCGCAGGGGGTGGCGGTCCCTGGCCCTGTCCCGCCCCAGGTCTACATGACCCAGATGTCTGCCCCAGACGCTTATGGGTCCGAGGTGGGCGGCGCCCAGGCCTACAGCTACGCCCCCGCACAGAGCTATGCGGCGTCTCAGAGCTACGCCCCCTCCCAGGGCTACGCCCCCTCCCAGGGCTACGCCCCCTCTCAGGGCTACGCCCCCTCCAGCCACGCAGGCCAGCGGTACTCCTCACGCTCCAGGATGTCCGCCATAGAGATTGACATTCCTGTTCTGTCACACTAAAAAAATAAACATTGAAGAAGACATGCTGCCACTCCAATTGTATATAGAAATTCAATGTTGATGCATTATGGATGGGAGCTGAAGAGCTGTGTAAAAGCTTCCACCAAGTGATGAAGGTCATTGTGTCCCCGGGACGGAGCCCGGTCTCAGGCTGGGGTACCATTTGAAGGAAGGCGCAGCTTGGGTCTTGTACAGGTTAGGGTCATAGGTCCACTAGCTCTAACAGTGGCCTTTTCTTTTACTTTTGTAAAACCTTTTTTATTTTTTATGATGTTTATACAGTAACTGTCATTTTTGTACTTTCTATTGCGCCTGTAGCACTACTGTAACTTTTTCCCCCTTAAAATGGCCAAGTGAAGAACGACTTTCCTGAGTGACTTCTGAAGGATGACCTGCTCATATCATTGTCTTGATCATGTCTAAAATAACATTTTAGTTTTACTCACAATGTACTAAAGATGCGGATGTGGATTTGATGGATCACTATATGTTGTTGACTGTGGAGTTATTGTTTTCTTTCTAGTATAACATAGCAAAGAATGCACATACCAACACTAAAGCGGTGCCTTATGTTAGGATCCCTGTGTAAGACTTGTATCAGTTACATGTCATTGTTTCCTATTAATGCCATTACGGTGGTCAAAAATCACTAATAGAAAGCCATACCAGCAATTGGTTTATGTCTTTGCTAACAAATCTGCTGTTCTTTCATACCGATAACTAATGTCTTGATTAATTAAAGTCAATTGAATTGTCTGAAGATTAATAACTTTTTTGACTGCGCCACACGATACTGAACTGTTGAGGGTGAATGAGTTCAGCTGGTCAGCTTCACTTTTACATTGATTCTGAAAGAGAAAACTTTTCAAACCATTTGATTATCGGGGAACTGGCCCCAATGCTTCTAACAGGTTGACACAAACCCCTGGCACTAGACGTTCAATCATCCCCTGATGGTGATCTGATATAAAACCATCTGAAGGGATCTGTTGATAGAACAAAGGTTTATTTTCATATTGCACTGACAAACCGTTTGGACAGTGAAGCCAACTCTTCTTTCTCCAGTGTAGTTTGCAGGCTTTGCGTGTCTTTCATAGCAGTAGCATTAAGAAAGGGTCTGCCAATTATTTGAGACAGCAGTAGGCTGTTTCAAATAATTAGCTGTATTCATTCTGATTATATGGACTATATTACAACTTTTATCTTTATTTTTAGGGTACGCACTTGGCATCACAACCAAAAACACTGAAGAGTTGCAAAACCTTTCTGTTTCCGAAAGCTGCCTTTGATCCAAACAACCAGTCTCTCCATCTCTCCAGTGTTTTTTTCTGAGATTCAGGGTTTGGCTGAACAAGTTAAAATAACTGAATACCTAATGCGTTGTGTGCTGTTAGATCCATAGTCTCAGTCTCCTGTAGTAATATAATATATCACTTTATAAAACATTAACAGGCAATCTTTTTTTATAGTTTTGGATGGATTTCAAATAGAATAAACTGCTTTTTAAGGTACTTGGAGGGTAATAATTAAATAAGTGATATATTCCCTACAATATTAACATAGGAACCTTTTCAAATATGAGAACAAACACTACTTATTAAATGGACTTCCAGTGATGTTCATCCATGTCTTTCTCCATTTGTATGCACGCACAACATGAACAACCCAACACATACACATTCACGGGTTTGAAGATCCTAACCCAGATGGCTCTAAGCATGTCTCAGTACAAAGGAAGGGGGCGGGGACTCTGTTGCCATGGGAGATGGTTCGTCAGATGCACAGACGGCCAACTCATGAAATTAAAATTGGGAGGTGTAGTGCCGCTTTCATTTTGCGTTTCTCTTCTCCTCCATCTCTCCCTGGCCTCTGCGTCTCCCTCCCTCTTACTTCATCCGTCTGCATGAATGAGTCAGGCTTTGTTTTGGTGGCTGAGGACCACAGGGAACCCCCCGTCTCTACCCAGCCAATTAAGCCTCCCCTTTTCCCCCCATCCCCCCTCTTCCCCTCCTTACCCCCGCTGTCAAACCCAGGAAAAGAAAGCCCCTCCCCAACCACTTGCCCCCTTGTCACCAAACCACATCCCGCTTCCAGAGCCCTCCGCGATGGAGAGCCAAGCCCCCGTTCCGCTTCTCGTGTAGGCCATCTCAACCCTCTGCCCTCCCTCCCCCTCCATCACTCCCCCCACATCAACCCCCATCCCCCACAACGCCTGCCGTCTCAACCCTATGACCTCCCGCCCCCTCCGTCACTCCGTCCACCTCCACCTCCACCCCCACCACGCCTGCCAGTGCACTCATCTCCGCCTTGATGGACCACAACTGACCAGACGCCAGCCTCTGGGCTTGTGCTGCATGTGCGCACACAAACGCTCACACACACACACCTACCAACATACACACACACCTACCAACACCTACCAACACCTACCAACACACACACACACACACACACCCACACACACACACACGCACACACACACACGCACACACACACACGCACACACACACACACACACACACACACGCACACACACACACACACACACACAGCAGGAAAGCCCACAGAGAATGGGAGGTGTTGTATGTTGTCAATCAAATGCTAGTCTTTGCTAGATGGAGAGCTAATGTTAGGCTGGGAGGAGGGGGAGGGGGGAGTCAGCCGGGTGAGGGAACCTGCTGGGGGCAGGCAGGTTGCGGTGGGTGGCGGGACTAGAGACAGAGGGAAACATATGGTGTACTCTGCATAATGCAAGTCAGCATCATGCAGCATCACTCTTGCTGTAACTGCTGCACCTAGACACACACAGGCCCAGCCTTGGTATGCTCACGCACAGGTGACGAGCGCCCGGTTGGCGCCGACGGGTGGGCGCCCGGTTGGCCACCACGACACCACCAGGATGACATCCCTGCAGCAGGCAACCCAAGCAAAGCTAACTCGAGAACTACAAGTCAAAGAACTACAAGTACTCTCTTCTCTTAAGATAGACGTGTCCGATTGAATCACTCTGATTTGCACATCGACAAAAAGTGTTTGCTAAGTGCGTTTTGTTAAGTGTTCACTTTTATTATAAAACGTCCTTTAACTGCATCTAAAGCATGATGAAAGCATGTTTTGAGAGAGACATGCTAATGTTGACAACTTTCTGTCCGTCCCGGTGGAAGCAGTGCAGATGAATCGTCCATATGGCCCACAGGAGTGAGGCCCCCCACTCCGTCTCCCGCCCGTTTTGCTCTCTCTTTGTCTCGAACATGCACTCAATATATCATGGGCCTGGAGCATCACACCTTCTAGAGACTGAAGGGCAGGTGTATGCTGTGTTGTTAGACCAGTGTGCACAATGAGTTATCTGTTTTTCCCTCAGCAAACATTGGCTGGATAGAGATCGCACTTGAGGAGTACACTTCAAAAACTATTTTCTTTTTGGCAATAGTATGAGAGTGTAAATACATGAGTGAGTGAGTGAGTGAGTGAGTGAGTGAGTGAGTGAGTGAGTGAGTGAGT
This sequence comes from Gadus morhua, assembly GCF_902167405.1. Lineage (NCBI taxonomy): Eukaryota > Metazoa > Chordata > Actinopteri > Gadiformes > Gadidae > Gadus > Gadus morhua. The sequence continues at coordinate 4,399,998 of NC_044058.1, forward strand.
GAGTGAGTGAGTGAGTGAGAGTATTTGATGCTTTATTGAAAGAATTCTGTGTGTCTGTTTGAGATATCTCCTTGGATAAACTGCAAAACAACCAGCCTGTCAATTAAGGAGAGAGTCAGAGCTTTGGGGGGTGTGTGTGTGTGTGTGTGTGTGTGTGTGTGTGTGTGTGTGTGTGTGTGTGTGTGTGTGTGTGTGTGTGTGTGTGTGTGTGTGTGTGTGTGTGTGTGTGTGTGTGTGTGTGTGTGTGTGTGTTGAAGGGAGTAGAGAGAAAGAGGATCAGGATGGACTATCAGGTCTTAGCAGGTCAGTACCGTCACTCTGACAGGCCCAAGTGGGCCCTGAGAGAGAGAAGATGTCGCTGCGTTGTCACTGAGCCAGGATTCTCCCATCTAACAAACCAAGCCACACATGCCTCTGGTGCCTGACCACACAGTCATATACTAGTCTGCTTCCCCAAGGTACACAACCATGATTTGAGAATGATGCTCAGCATAGCATCTGCTCCAATTTAATCAATTACTTCAGCCCATGCTTTTCTGTGGTATAGTGTCTGTCTGTCTGTCTGTCTGTCTGTCTGTCTGTCTGTCTGTCTGTCTGTCTGTCTGTCTGTCTGTCTGTCTGTCTGTCTGTCTGTCTGTCTGTCTGTCTGTCTGTCTGTCTGTCTGTCTGTCTGTCTGTCTGTCTGTCTGTCTGTCTGTCTGTCTGTCTGTCTGTCTGTCTGTCTGTCTGTCTGTCTGTCTGTCCGTCCGTCCGTCATGATTAAACAATTCTGTCTCTCAATCCCTTTGATAATCAAACCCAGGCTCTCAGTAGAGCAGCAGAAACAGTGGAGGATGGGGTTGTGGGGCTTGGGCCAAACAACATATCCAGTCCCTTCTCAGAGTCACCCTTTAATACTGTCTTGTCTTCATGCCAAATTAAACATCCAAAACCCAACCCAGAATAAAACGATTGTAAACCCGGAGAACATATATATATACCCTGCATTATAGAAAAATAATTGATTAGACAGTATGCTACCATCCAGGGTGCTGTTAATATCGAATGGCTAATGGCTTCACTTAGAAGAGACATTACAGCCAATGTGCTCTACCTCCTCCTGCTCCTCCTGAGTCACCATTCATCTGCTCCTCCTCCAGTTGCTCTCACATGTCCTCCATCCCTCCCCCTGCCCCCACCCTGCCGTTAACACCATCACCTCATGTATCTGCTCCTCATCTCCCCCCCCCCCCCCCATGCCCCCACCCTTCCGTTAACACCGTCACATCCATGTATCTGCCCCCCCCTCTCCTCCCCCCCTGCCCCCACCCTCCCGTTAACACCATCACCTCCATGTATCTGCCCCCCGTCTCCTCAATCCCTCCCCCTGCCCCCACCCTCCCGTTAACACCATCACCTCCATGTATCTGCCCCCCGTCTCCTCAATCCCTCCCCCTGCCCCCAACCACCCGTTACCACCGTCAACTCATGTATCGGTTCTTCACATCTCCTTCCATCCCGCTGCTCTGGTGGCTCTGTGCTCCAATCCTGCTGTTAACAGGACGGCATGTAACGTGTGCGTGCACACGTACACATACACACAAACACAAAGACACACACTCAGACCCCTCTCCCATCCGTCATTCTCATGGTACCTCCTTGACGTTTTAATGAGAGCGTAGATAAGAGCCTGCACACATGCAGGTGACACTCTCATCCTCTCGCTCTCTCTCTCTCTCTCTCTCTCTCTCTCTCTCTCTCTCTCTCTCTCTCTCTCTCTCTCTCTCTCTCTCTCTCTCTCTCTCTCTCTCTCTCTCTCTCTCTCTCTCTCTCTCTCTCTCTCTCTCTCTCTCTCTCTCATGTGCAATGCATCCATTCATCTCTCCCTCGTATGTCCTCTAAATTAATCTCGGCATCAGGTCTCTTTGCTCCACGAGTGGAAAGAAAAAACACCTGAGTGTAAACAAGCGGTGATGTTTACGTTGACTGGGTTGGTTTGAACAACACCTCGGTACCTCCCCTCTGTGAGCACTGCTTCCGCTCTGGCAGAGTGCCACCGCCGGGACTTCACACGTGAACCGTTGGGGTGCGACAGAGTGAGGGGCAAACACAGATGGATGGAGCGACCAGGAGTCCAAAATAGGACTACTAAGAGGGTTTCCAGTGGTGTGTGTGTGTTGGGGGGGAGAGAGAATGTATTATGGTACGGCCTTTGAGCTGAGTTCAAGAGTACTTACACTGGTGCTGCTCTGTCCTCCGGGCTCAATCATGTAGGTGTGATTCCCATCAAAGAACATACCACTGGAGAGAGAGAGAGAGCGAGAGAGAGAGAGAGAGAGAGAGAGAGAGAGAGAGAGAGAGAGAGAGAGAGAGAGAGAGAGAGAGAGAGAGAGAGAGAGAGAGAGAGAGAGAAGAAGTAGGAGGGTTCAGATGTCATTATTATACCCATTGTGTATTACATTATGTTACATTATATTATTTTTTCTGCTACAAATGATAATATTTATTTGTTATTTTTTGTTTCAGATCTACCACCAGCCTACTTGACAATAGACTTTGTAGGAAGGAAAGGTCAACTAATGAAACCGCTGAGAATTGAACTATAGAACACAACTTAAAGGTCATGCAGGGATTTAAGTGTCCAAAACTGATGATACCTGCAGTGGCTCCCTTCAAAGGATCTGTTGGTATGAATGTTTGTGTATTGACAGAATATACAGATAATATATAATTGATTCTAATACAATAACATTCAGAAAACCAACCAATAAAGTTGGATATAATCAGAGACACCAACACATTTAAAGAATGAAAAATGTCTAAAAAGACACAAAAGGCAACAAATATCCCCGAGGTCAGTCTATCTCTGCCATCTACCAATCACTCTTAAACCTTGGAGATCAGTACCTCGTTCAACCTTACACTGAAGGTCTGTGGTCTTCATGCCTGCCAAAGTTTGTGTTTGTGTGTGTGTGTGTGTGTGTGTGTGTGTGTGTGTGTGTGTGTGTGTGTGTGTGTGTGTGTGTGTGTGTGTGTGTGTGTGTGTGTGTGTGTGTGTGTGTGTGTGTGTGTGTGTGTGTGTAAATAAGTAGGTAAGTACAATTTATTTATAAGACACATTTTCACTGGCCAAAGTGCCGTGCATGGTGCAAAAAAGGCATAAGAACAAATACCACATACATGGACAGTACATGAAAAACATAAAAAATAACAGCATATCATAAAAGGGGAGGAAAGGCAAGGGTGAAGAGGTGTGTTTTGAGCCTAGATTAAAAAATGGTGACGGAATGAGCGTCTCTAATTTAAGGCAGCAGTTTGTTTCAAAGGCGGGGGCAGCCACAGTAAACGCTCTGTCGCCCCTCTGTTTTAATCTAGTGCGTGGAATGTGCAGGAGACCCATGCTACATTATCTGGGAGCTGAGTGGTGATGGATGAGCTCTGTAATGTAGGGCAGGGCCAGACCATTTAGGGCTTTAAAAACCTTAAATAGGGTTTTTAAAAGAATTCTGTGCTGGATGGGCAACCAGTGGAGGGATGTTAGGATGGGGGTTACATGATCCCGCTTTCTGGATCCAGTCTGCAGCCTTGCTGAGGAGTTCTGGAACAGCTCCGAGAGAGGAGTGATTGAGGGAGTCCTAGGTAAAGGGAGTTGCAGTAATCCAGCCGTGATGTGATGAGTGCGTGGATTACTTTTTCCACATTGTGAAATGATAAATGGGGTTTCATTTTAGCAATGACTCGGAGCTGGTAAAAACTGCTCTTGACTACAGCAGAAATTTGCTTGTCAAAGCAAAAATTTGAGTCAAAGATGACACCAAGGTTTCTGGCGTGGGGTTTGACGTAGGGGGAGAGAATGCCTAGGTTGGCCGTGCGAGGGGCTTTCGATTTGGAAGGGCCAAAAATAATGACTTCCGTTTTGTCATTGTTAAGTTGGAGGAAGTTACTTCCCTTCCAAACTTTTACCTCCTCAAGGCAGTCAAGGAGGGTCTGGAGCGAGGCCGCAGATCTGAGAGGAAGATATAATTGCGAGTCATCAGCATAAAAGTGAAATGAGATGTTATGCTTTCTGATTATATTACCGAGAGGGAGCATGTATAGGCAGAAGAGGATTGGGCCTAAAATGGACCCCTGGGTCCAGTTTTCCTCAGAGGGTGAGGAGAACTGTCTGAAAGATCAATTGATAAGATAAGAGGAAAACCATTGAAGAGCTGTACTACTGATACCAACCCACTGCTCTAGGCGCCACAAGAGGGTGTTGTGGTAGACAGTGTCAAAGGCGGCACTGAGGTCTAATAAGATCAAAATGGCATTTTCTCCAGAGTCTAGAGTGAGGAGCAGGTCATTTGTTACTTTCAGCAAGGCTGTCTGAGGGCTGTGACGTGATTTAAAACCTTATTGGAAGGGCTCCAAAATCTCGGCATGGTGTGTGTGTGTGTGTGTGTGTGTGTGTGTGTGTGTGTGTGTGTGTGTGTGTGTGTGTGTGTGTGTGTGTGTGTGTGTGTGTGTGTGTGTGTGTGTGTGTGTGTGTGTGTGTGTGTGTGTTGCATTGCCAATTAACTTAATCTGAAGGATTTTGCTCCAGTCAAACATTCAGGCCCTGAGGGCAAATACCACACCACCCACTCACCCATCCATCCACACACACACACACACACACACACACACACACACACACACACACACACACACACACACACACACACACACACACACACACACACACACACACACACACACACACACACACACACATGTTTACATTATGTTTTGACCTCCTTGCCATTCGCCAGGGAATATGCACTTGGCAAACAGGTAGTACTTTTTATAAATGTAAATGCTTGAATATTCTGTATCGTATCACACTGATAACTACCCTTACAGGCAGTTTAGGTTATTTTTCCGATATGATGGATTGGCCTCCATACGCCCTGATATACATTTACTACTTGAGTACAATATAGCTTCTAAGGCTGTTAATATTTCATTGGGAATGGATGGAAAGAAGGAAGGATGGGTAGGGTGTGTGTATTTGTGTGTGTGTGTGTGTGTGTGTGTGTGTGTGTGTGTGTGTGTGTGTGTGTGTGTGTGTGTGTGTGTGTGTGTGTGTGTGTGTGTGTGTGTGTGTGTGTGTGTGTGTGTGTGTGTGTGTGTGTGGCTATAACAGGAAGTATATGATGCCTGACTCAGCATTATAGAAATACTGGAATAAAAACACTCTACACCTTCCTCAACACACTCCATCTCTCTCTCTCTCTCTCTCCATCTCTCTCTCCATCTCTCTCTCTCTCTCTCTCTCTCTCTCTCTCTCTCTCTCTCTCTCTCTCTCTCTCTCTCTCTCTCTCTCTCTCTCTCTCTCTCTCTCTCTCTATATAATGTCTGACTAATGTCTGGTGATTTTTCCATGCCCAAACACTATTGCATTAAGACTTACGACATTCATCTCTCGTCATACCAGTGTGTAGCCATGCAGGATGTATCCTACTACCTTAGCAGAGTATGTATCTTACTCACATAGACACACACACACACACACACACACACACACACACACACACACACACACACACACACACACACACACACACACACACACACACACACACACACACATTGTAGATAGGCCTTGTTTCTGACCCATCTCTCTGAGCGAGAGTGGCTTCTTTGGAGCACAAACTAAAAATACTAAAGGGAGAAACAGCAACATCCCACAGGAAAACACTTCAGAGAGGGAGTGTGCGTTTGCGTAGGACGGGTGCGCGTTAGAGAGAGAGAGGGAGCCAAGTGTGACTGTGTGCCTTGATTCAACCTATAGGAAGCAGAAGAAGGATCTCCATATCTGTCCATTATAGAGAGACAACATGAGTGCTTCAGTTTTGAGGACAGCTCTTAGAGCAGTGCTGGCGTGTTGGAGTGATGACCTAGTATAATACATAGAGGGAAGGCTGGCTAAAACTAATTATACTGGCCCTAATGGCTAAATGGAAGATAGGTTCAGGAGTGAGACGTGGGGAGAAAGAAGATCTGGTGGAAACAAAAGCACACTCACAAACACACTGACGAGCAGGGACTCATGGAGGCTCACCTTTACACAGACAGACTAATGTGCAAGCCCACTAACCCTAACCCTATCCACACTCAAACAAAGACACACAAACATCCAAACTCACTAATGCACGGGCCAAAGTGCATGCATGCACACAAACACGCACACAAATAAACTAACGCTTACCCCCCCCCCCACACACACACACACACACACACACACACACACACACACACACACACACACACACACACACACACACACACACACACACACACACACACACACACACACACACACACAGGTATAGACTTACTGGAGTCCATGGCAGGTAGAGAGGGCCACGAAGGAGTCTGGAACGTTGCGGACCTTCCCCTGGTAGTAGCAATGCTCCCCGCCCTGCAGACACAAGCGCCAGTAGAGCAGGTTAACGAGACATCTACCAAAGACATCATACAAAGCTACCCACAGCCTCTTTAGCACCGCTCAATGAGAAGTCAATGGGTCCAGAGAGCAGAGCAATGAATAGTTTTCTGTATAGTCTGTATATCTATTTTGTCTTTGGCATTACACTGTTTAAAACACAACATAGCGCAAGTCATGCAGAGTTAAACATCCACATCCAAATTTTTTTCCTCAAATTCAGTTGAATCATGTCCCTGAATGGGTGTTGTTTGTCAACAGGCTGCGTCTCAATGTTTCTCTGTCTATCTCTCTCGGGTTTCGTATGTGAGTGTGCACACACACACACACACACACACACACACACACACACACACACACACACACACACACACACACACACACACACACACACACACACACACACACACACACACACACTTATGAACACATACACACAACTATGAATACACCTACATACACACGCAATGATGAAAAGGCAGACAGAGTGAGTATAGATGTGCATGATGTTTAAGTGTCTGAGTGCTCATCCAGATCCATCTCCCTGCAGGCTAACAGCCATTAGCCAGGAAGCTATCCTCCCCACGGGACGCCTGCTCTTATCATCTGATCACTGGATCCATTTCTACCTCTACACACTGCCCACCAGACCTCCAGACTACACTGCAGTACACTACACTACACTAACAGTACACTACACTACACTACACTACACTACACTATGCCATGAATGCACTACAATACAATACAATACAATACTGCACTACACTAATACAACACTACACTAACACAACACTACACTAAACTACACTGCACTACACTACAATACAATGCAGTACTACACTACACTACACTACACTACACTACACTACACTACACCACAGTAATGCTGGGGAGATGATGCAAAGACTGTAGACAGACAGAGTGAAAGGCAAAAAGACAATTACACAGACACACAGACTGTCAGACAGAAAGACACACGTGCAGAGAAATAGGCGGAAAGTCAGGAAGTTAGAGGGCACACACACAAACACACAGACACGCGCACACACATACAAACACAAACACATTCAGACTAAGACATAGACAGACTTTAATTAGACAGACAGTCCCAGACACAGAGACAGAGAAGAGGAAGGTCAGAGGGCTCTATAGGATGTTACATATAGCTTCATGTTATATTAGCTACAAACACTGAGCAGGACAGCCTAGAGTGTGAAGACTAGAGGCTTAGAACTCAGTCAGGTAGAAGAGCCAGAGTGGCTACACCCAGTGAAGAACCAGAGTGGGTGAGTGAGAGCGAGGGCTATTTATAAGTGATGCTGTGCTCTACTATTCAAGTGTCTCTCATCTCTCGTCCTGTCTACCAAAACATTCTGCTCCACTTCTCGTTGAGGTAAGGAAACATAAAAAAATGTGCGCTTGTGTGTGTCAGTGTGTGTCAATGTGTGTCAATGTGTGTCTGTGTGTCCGTTTGTCTGTCTGTTTGTGTGTGTGTGTGTGTGTGTGTGTGTGTGTGTGTGTGTGTGTGTGTGTGTGTGTGTGTGTGTGTGTGTGTGTGTGTGTGTGTGTGTGTGTGTGTGTGTGTGTGTGTGTGTGTGTCTGTCTGTCTGTCTGTCTGTCTGTCTGTCTGTCTGTCTGTCTGTCTGTCTGTCTGTCTGTCTGTCTGTGTGTGTCAGTGCGTGTGTATGTGGGCATGATGTGAGTTCTATCAGGCCCATTTGAGCATATGGCTGTATCTAAAAACGCCTGGGTTCTCGGAGTAATTAATCATCAAAAACAATCTGGTAGCAAAACCCTGAAGTATAATTTAAAGTTGAGGTCAGACGCTAAGTAAATAAAGTAGGGCAGTCTGGTCGCCTGCAGTGTCCGTGTGACTTCCTTAGTGCAAACAAGGCCATACTTTTGCATGTTAGCGTGTTCATGCAGAAATAAGGATTATAATCTGAAATCACATCATCTGAGCATATTGTTTAGAAGCATTTTTTGTCCTAGTTGTTAAAATGCTATTAAAATTATACAGCCATCAACAAATTAAATGATCTGATCATCTGACTAAAAAATAACGTCTGGGTCTGTAGCAGGCCTGTAAAAAACCCTTCCAATCACTTTATTCATCCTGGTTTAATGATGGGATGGCCCACCTGTCTGTCTGTCTACCTACCGACAGACAGACAAACAGGTCCTCAACAAGGCTACGCAGGCCTACTGCTAAAGCTAGCGAGCTGGCTAGCTGGTAATTTGTTTTCCTGGCTTTGGAGGGAGGCCTGAAGGAAGAGGTGGGATGTTTTCGGTTGGACACTTCAAAGTCTAGTTTAGTCTGAGTGCTCTCTCCAAAGTGCCTACTCCAGCTTTAATCATGGACAATAGTGTGATTGAGTTCCATTCATTTGGGTTGTTAATTGAGCAACATTATTTTAACATTAAATATTCAATGTTGATGTCGTGCTCAATAGAATTACAAATATAGTGTATTCTAGTTACATCTAGTGTATCAGTCCTGTAAAGAGAGGCCATGACATTCCTAACAGTCACACGCATACTACACATTACTCTGCATATTATATATATATATATATATATATATATATATATATATATATATATATATATATAATAATGAGAGACTCCATGAATCATAAGGCCTAAAAAATATTCTATTTTGTGGCTAATCCTCTCAGATGAGCGAATCCTTTAATCCCATCACTAATCTGGCCAATGAAACATGTGACCTCTGACACGGCTCCAAGTCCTGGGATTTTATATGAATCGTATTCAAATTCAATGAAAGTAAAAAAAATGAACATGCAAATGTGGATCAAGTTCAATCTAATTTGTTCTAAAGGGGAAATCGTTTTGCGGGCAGGGTTTTACCTTAAATTCACAAGTGATGCAAATGACCACATGAAAACCACAACATCTGCGGCCGACAGTAAGGAAGAACAACAGGACAGCAGAAAACTATAATAAAACTGTCCACCAGCTCGTTGTCATCAACTTTTATAACAGTTCGCTTGGGGCTGGGGATGAAATAAAATATGATGTGTTTAGTTTTTGACACGTTTGAATGGAGGGAAGACTGGTCCCACCAAAAGCCATTGAGATCCACCTCTGGCAAGATCCTGACGCTCTTCAAGACCGCTTCAATCACTGAATCAACTGTTACTGTGAGTCTATTATCTTATTAGTAGCAGACGACATTGACTTGTATCCCCGATGTAAAGGGAGGGGGAGAGACAACAACCTTTTGGAGAACCAGTGGTTGAGATGAGCTGATTTTAGTGGACACCATTTAGTCTTACACACATATCAGTCAAAAAGTCCGCTGTTCAGCAGACTATGTTCAAATCCAGTTAAAAATGACGGAGAAGTTTCTCTTGGAGCAAGAGTGGCTGAATAGGATCAAATGCAGAGGAAAGATGGATGGAAGATGGATGGAAGATGGATGAACAGTCAGGTGTGAGCCTGAGGGCCTTGGAGTAATGTAAGGGTGGAATGCTGCACACCTCTGCCAACACATTATATAAGTTACAAGGGATTTAGTCACGTCTCCACCTGTATTAAGACTTCCTTCTGATGAGCTTTTCAAATGACTTGATGACTAGTGATGTAAGAGATCATTGAAACACTAGGGGGTTTACTGCTGGCTACTGGTAACAGTGTGGAGGTCTATCTAAGGAACTTTCTGCAACCCAACAGATTGTATACATCTATGATTTATAAAAGGATATCATTATTTTAAATTATTCTGCAGGAATCTCTCTCTAGATGATGGGTCAGAAACATATTGCCACCCTCCAGAATCAGTGTCAGGCATGGGAAGTGACAGGGGGAGACCTCTTATGGTCAATGCACCTTAGTGTCTTTGTAATTTAGACTTTACGGCGCTCTACTCACGCTTCATAAGAATAGAATATATATTTATAGAAAAATATCGACGGGTATTGAATTGCCTTCCTGCAGAGTGTGGACGCCCTGCGGTGTCCTGATGGTGATTTAACCTCGTCATGCAGTACTCACCCAATGAACCAGATCTGCTCCTTCAGCAAACCTGCCATTCCTGACAGATAGCACTTTTTTCTGCCTGAAAGCTTACCTTTAGATATGCTTCTACCACATAGACAATAACGGGGTCGCCCTTTCACTTACTGTGGCACAACCCAAACATCCACTGGGTCCAAAGAACACTGGACCTTTTGTTTAACTTTATGGCTGTGAATATGCTGACGCCGGGGGTGTGTTCAGTTTGTGTGTTGAATGTGTTTCTTTAGTGTGTGCATTCAGTGCGGAAGAGATGGCGTTGTCTTACCTTGGTGATGACTGCTTTTCCATTTTCCGACAAATGCCTCTCCACGTACTTTGAAGACAGGAGATCACTGGGGAGAGAGGAGAAAAGAAGAGGAGATGTTAGGCCAGGCATCCATCTCCGTTCACATCCTGTTTCTCTCTCACACATGGTAATGGTGTTAAATAGGAGGATTGGATTCCATACTGTACGCACAGAGCGTCTATGCATTTGCTCAGCTACATAAATACAGCCTGAAGACATCCTCCAGTGCACAGGCTGAGAAATCCAACAGAGACAGCCTTGAAGCTCAGCAGCTAGTAAGCTAGGTACGCCCATCTGTTTCTCCTACCGATGCAGATAGAGAGTGTGAGGGGCTGGACGGGCTGAGGTACAGTGTGTTGATATATAATGATATATATTGACGGGATGATATTAACAAAAACAACCACATGAGTAGAAAGAAAGCCATGAAAGCCAATAAAGAACTAAAAGACAAGGAAGCAATATATGATAATGATACATCACTAAGGGGTAAATTAGGTGTGCTTCCTCAGCAGAGCTGGACCCGAGTATCCCCCGCAGAGTTGCCCACCACAAGCTCTTTTTGAGACAAAGATGCATGAGTTACTTTCAACGCACACGCGCGCGCGCACACACTCACACACTCGCACTCACACACACACACAGGCATACAATACACATAGAGACATGCACGCACATCAACTCACACATAGACATTATTACAAGCAAACACACAAACAAACACACACAATGTGATTCTGTATCACGTATGAAGTGATCACTATTAGTTACCCACTCACGTTAAACAGTGAGTTGCTGTCTCAAACAGAAATAAACCGACGTGGTCAATATCTAATTTAGTCTATGTGGAAAAAAGGGAACATTTTAGTTGTTGTTTCAACAGTATTAACGGTTCCTATCCACATTCACTATTCATAAGGAGAACTCAGTGACACTGTGAGTGTCGAACAGATGTTTGAAACCAATCGCCCCTCTGAATAGCGATTTAACCATAAATAAATATGGAGATTACATTGGCAGTACCCCAGAGAATGAAAGGAACGACACACAAAATCTATAACCAAGATGGGATGCAGGGCCTGAACCGGCCAGTCACCACACTGGCCCAGAGACTCATCAATAACTCTGATCTCCTGCTGGCACCCACCAAAAAAGGGTCGTAAGCAGGAGTGAGTGAACTCAATTTAAATGGAATAGATCATTCTCCTTTTAATTGGAAAACGTTTCAAAGGAAAGGGCCTGTTTGCAACTGAGATGCAGATGGGGGGAACCATAATTACTCTAGAAAAATTATATTTCAGCTTTTGAGAACGACAAGTAAATTAATTGTAGCCTCACCCGATGTTGTGACTTACAAAAAAGAAGACAGCATTAGGACAGAGAAAAATATACAACTGCATGTTATGTGCTTTTGGTGACATGGTATTTAAATATCCCAGAATGAGACAGAATCTATCTGTTTCTTGTGTTATCTGTATTTGTCACCGTTGGACCCAGAGTCCAGGGCAGCTCTCCCCTCTGAACCCCATTTGAAGTGAGGGGTTCAGTCTGCATCCTCTCTTGTTCTGACAGAGCGGCCGCAATGTGCTAGACACGTCCCCCCCCCGGCCTCACCTTCTGCCCCTCGCCCTCTGCCAGCTCACACCCATCCACTCTCCTCCCACCCTCCCCAGTGTGGACCCCCCCTTCGACTCCCTTTGCCTCCTCCACCTGGGTCTGACCCCCTACAAACAAACACCACCTCCAAACTAAAGCATCCAGAAACCGCCGGGCCAGGGCTATTGAGACATGTCCTTGCTGCATTAATGGATTAAGAAAAACAACCAATATATATATTTAAGACCAGATGCTCATTGTCCTGGCCAGGGTGTGTGTGTAAGATCCAGGCGGTGTGTGATCTCTCTCTGGCTGCATGCAGCGCTGCTCTTTGTGCGGACCAGGGTGTGTGTTTAATATCCAGGGTGTGTGTGATCTCTATCTGGCTGCACGCAGCGCTGCTCTTGCTGCCTGGGAGCAACCCGGGCCGGCAGACCCCAGGACGTCTAATGGAGGGCGCTGATAACAGATTTCTGCCTTTAATTGTTCCGGGATTTAAATAATTTATTGGACAGACAAAGACGCAAAGTCAGCCTTGCGAGAGCAAGGTGCTCCCACATCACCCATCCCCCTTCCCCAACATAAATCTCACTCACACACACACAGACAAACACACAACAGCACAAAGCAAGCTCCAGTCATGAAGGCCACTGAAGACATGAATAAAGCCTAATACATTATCTTGAAGGGTTCCAGTGGGAGGACAGTAACATACTGTCAATAGACAAGATGCAGACATCTAGAGGAATACTGGTAGCATTCCTCACACATACATACTTCAATCTCTAGAATATAGTGGAATATTACAATAATATAACTTGACTTCATTCTCTAGAATATAGTGGAATATTACAACAATATAACTATCCTTCATTATCAAAAATTTAGCGGAATATTACAAAAATATAACTATACTTCCTTCTCTAGAATTTAGCGGAACATTACAATAATATGACTATACTTCCTTCTTTAGAATATAGTGGAATATTAAAATTATTCAACTATTCTTCATTATCTAGAATATAGTGGAATATTACAATATAACGATACTTCCTTCTCTAGTATATAGTTGAATATTACAATAATATTACTAACTTAATCCTCTATAATATAGTGCAATATTACAATGATAGAACTATACTTAATTCTCTAGAATTTAGTGGAATATTACAATAATAGAACTATACTTCATTCTCTAGAATATAGTGCAATATTACAATGATATAACTATACTTCACTCTCTAGAATATAGTGCAATATTACAATAATATAATTCTCTAGCAGCCTAACCTGGTTCCATTATTCAATCGGCCCCTCATTTGTTTGCCTCACACAAGGCAAACGAACAAGGGCCCATCGTGTGTGTCAAACGATGGCCCTCAACTGCTGCTTTTCACAACTGTCCCCTTCTTCAAAAGATTCCTCCTTCCCCAAGGTACCAGAATGAGAAGTGTTGGACCATTGCCATGGTAACAGCTTAGCTTGTCTGCTGGCATCGAGCTGTCAGTCACATAGAGAAAGGTGCCTTTCTAGAGTGGATTAGCAGACATCCTCCAGAAATACCATCAGCCACTCAAGGACAGAGGTTCACAGCACAGGCCTAGATTGTTCTACGCATACACATACGCATACACATGTGCACACGCACAAGCACACGCGTGTTTGTGAGGACTATGGGAAACAACGTAGCAGTGTGGTGATCCTCCGTGAGCCAGCCTTTTCCACAGGACTTTGGAGAGGCTCTGACTGAGTCTGGGGAGGCTTAGAGGCTGTGGGGGTATGGAGGGCTTTTTGTTACTGTGTGTGTGTGTGTGTGTGTGTGTGTGTGTGTGTGTGTGTGTGTGTGTGTGTGTGTGTGTGTGTGTGTGTGTGTGTGTGTGTGTGTGTGTGTGTGTGTGTGTGTGTGTGATACAAACCCATAAACCAACTGTCCCAGTGTAGGGATATTCTCTTCACGTACTCTGTCAAAAGACATTGCTATAGCACCCGGGTAAGAAAGAACCCACAAAGGTTGGATTGGACGGCCAGAGTGTGTGTGTATGAGTGTGTGTTTGTTAGGTCTTTGACAGATTCCCCCCCCCCCCCCCCCCCATCCAACGGTCCTTTGAAAGAGCATTGTTAGCAAACCTACTTAAGAAAACTAAGCAAACTAGACCGAGTCATTTCAAAGCACAAACTTCTGTTCAAAACACTGCAATCATAAAATGCACTTTCTGCTACATATGTGATCTGTCATTTAACCAGTGATACAAGGACACAGGGGGAGAGACACGTGTCAGGGTCCCTGAAGAGCATGGAGGGGGGGGGGGGGGGGGGGGGGGGGGGGGGTGAATGAATGGAGTGGAGACGCCAAGCCAATGGAGAGAGAGACATGGGCGTGGGATCAAGATGACCAAAAACAGATGACAGATAACAGAAAAGACATCATGAGAAGTAAAGCAGAAAGAAGCAGAGAGTGGGGGAGGGACAGGGAGCAGAGGAAGGTGGATGGTGTTTTAGGCAGTGGCTCACAGCTGCCCAGCCCCCCATCTCCCCTTTTCTTGTCATCTTGCCCTCCCCCTACACCCCTCTTCCCTTCTCTCACCTCCATCCTTCCGCCTCCTCCCCCATCCCACACAGAGGCCTCATTAGAGATCTCCAGGCTGCAATTCATTGGCTCTGCAATCACTTATCAAACACAATTTCCAGAGACCCCCCCCCACACAAACACACACACACACACACTTACGCACACACACACACGGCCGCATCAAATCCATCAAAGAACAACAAGACAACAAACACAACAAAGCTACTCATTTGATTTAGAGCACGACTAATAATAATAACAATAATAATGCCTAAAAAAAAAAATAGTTTGGTTCCTGTTGGTTGTCAGTTGAGGTCATGGGTAGGTAGGGAATTTATTTTATTTTTTTATTTTATTTTTTCCAAACGAGAAAATTCGCTCATCCTTGTACAGAATGAAGAAGTGCTGTACAAAAACGTAATTATATATATATATATATATATATATATATTTTTTTTTTTTTTTTTTTTTTTTCTTTAAGCTCATAAAATAATTTGGGTCGCACATAAATTGACATGGTCGGTCGGAAACCGGAACCAAACAAAAAAATGTTTTAGGCCAAATGACTTCAAGGCCGGCTCAGACCCTAATTGCATGCTTTAGAAGAGTCTCTCCATCATGCATCACGCACATACGGACACAAACACCGGGGCTGCTGGGTAACGCAGGCACCAGGGAGAGAGCGGGACCCCGCCTGCACCCCTTTCAGTGACCCATGGTCCACAAACAGAAGGCAGCTTGCCGAGCGACACACGCTCTTAGTTGATAGGGTGACGGGGATGTTACACAAAAGGTGGAACCATCTAATGTTGTTTGTTGCCCTCATTTATTTTGTAGGACTGGAGGATTTTAACTTTTTCAAATATATTTTCAATATTGATGCTGTTGTTGCTTGCTTCCTCCTCCGCCTCCTCAATGTGACCTTTAACCCTGCCCTCTGTGTTCCTGCTCCGCCAGGCCGAACCCCACCCCCACAGCACCTGGTAACCACACAAAGCTACTGCTGGTCTCCTCAAGCCCATCTTTTTCCCACAACGTAGGTAGCACTCATGCGTACGCACACAAATACAATCAGACAGACTGACAGACACACACACACACACACACACACACACACACACACACACACACACACACACACACACACACACACACACACACACACACACACACACACACACACACACACACTGCACCACAGTGGCGGTGATGTTGAGCTAGCTAAAGCATGTGTCTGACCACACGACAAATGAATCAGGGAGAGCCGCCCCTCCTGGGGCAGCATAGGGGGTAAACCGCTCGGGAGGAGAGAGAATAATGGTTGAACGAGACGCGAGGAGGATGGGAAACCCACTGTCCAGTCTTTGTGTTTGTGCCTTTTTCCCACAAATTCCCAATCCCCATGCTGAGACTCAAGGGTGCATGAAGGACAATCTCTCTCTCTCTCTCTCTCTCTCTCTCTCTCTCCCTAGAGGAATACTCAATCCTTCTCCCTTTTACTATTTATTTTTACAGCTCGTTCTCTCCCCTCCCTCTCTCTCTTCTATTTGTCACTGGGACCTCTCTCTCAAACATTCTTCCTCGCTCCGTTTTTTCCCATTAAGTCACCGGTGAAGCAGATCATGTCATACGGCAATAAATTACTATCCTGGGACCAGAGAAACGAGAAGAAAGAGATAGAGAGAGAGAGAGAGAGAGAGAGAGAGAGAGAGAGAGAGAGAGAGAGAGAGAGAGAGAGAGAGAGAGAGAGAGAGAGCGAGAGAGCGAGAGAGAGAAGGGTAGAATGAAGGGACAATGATGAATGACTCTACGGTGAGACAAGCAGGTAAGTTATATTATGGTCCCAGATGGTATATATGGATGCTCCCCTGCATGCAACCACACATAACAACGCACATCACACTCACACACACACATAGACCCATACGCACACGCCTGGTCCAGCACAGCCCTTTGTGATCCATGGATAGGAGCTGTCCACACTGCAGCCTCACCACCTGCCTTTAGACGTGTTACATCCAAGCTTGGAAGGCTTTCAATTATCACACGACCAATGTCAAACACACCTGCTCTCTGTGTCAGACTTCCCGCAACATCACAGGGATGACAGTCCAATCACACGGGGTCTCGTGTGTCCGGAAACATTGAGCTTTTCATTTTATCATTTTGTTGGCCAGATAGTGAAGGCCAGGTGTTCAACTCGCATCCTTACTGGGTTCAGTCCTCAATGTCCACGTTGAGAAAGATGCTCCTCAAGGACATGTATCAGAAAACCCTGTACCCACTACACATACATGGTACACACTCACTTGCTCTCAACACACACACACACACACACACACACACACACACACACACACACACACACACACACACACACACACACACACACACACACACACACACACACACACACACACACACACACACACACACATCCTTGATGAATTACGTATTCTGAAAGCGTCATTGAGGTAATTGACTCTCAGCAGCATTAGCATAAACAATGTGTCTGCATGCTGGAACTAGCGGTGGCCTAGCTAGGACCCACTGCCTGGGCCGGTGTCATGACACAACAGCCTGCGCTAGCAGATCAGGGAGAGCAAGGGGCTCTCTCTCATTGTTTGTTATGTCATCACACTCTCGCTAGTTAAATACTTCTCCAGTTTTGTAGAAATTAAAACTTTATGTTGCGTTACGTTGCGTCGTAGAGGGGCTTGGTAATTGTATGGACACGTGCAATGTTTCTCACCCCTCTGCCTCCCACACACACACACAAACACACACATCCACACACACACATACACATACACACACACACGCGCGTAGTCACCGCTGAGTCATCAGTTATGCGGAGGAAATGATCAACGGAGAACAAACAGAACAACACGGTTTCCTCTTTTCAAATGTAAATCTGACCATTGCAGTGTTTATACACACGCACAATCCCTTTTCATCAGCTCTGGAACACACAGCCTTATTAGTTAGAGAAAGCCACGCTTTCACCGATCCAATCACATTCAAATCTGTCCAGCTAACACATCAATATTTCATTCATGATATGGGTTTATACTGGCAACATAAATATATGGGTATATTTGAGACTTATTATTGAATTGCTGCCAATTACCGTGAGCACGTGGGTGTGTGTGGGTGTGGTTGTGTGTGTGTGTGTGTGTGTGTGTATGTGTGTGTGTACCCTGACTTGACATTTCCCATTCACAACACAGTAGAAAGAGAAATCCAGAGACAGACAGACACATAGACACACAAACATGCAAACACATGAATTTGCACGCACACGCACGCACACGCACACACACACACACACACGCACTCTTCCCATTTCAGCCAGCAACCCTTTAATCTCTCAGCATCTATTATTCAGTGTGGGCAGGTGGGAGGGGTGGGTGAGAGAGAGGCAAGGGCAGGGCTGAATGGAACACACGCAGGGAGGGTCATGTTGGGGGATGTACGTGTATGCATGGCGGGGGATGGTGGATACTAAAGACAGAGGCCTCATCATCTCAACACACACACACACACACACACACACACACACACACACACACACACACACGGGTGCACACATGCACACACACACCCGGCCCCAACAAACTCCAAGCCCATGAATTCCAATTTGTAGCCCCGCGTGTTCCACGGACAGGGGCCCGGGACAAAGGCCTCCTGGTCCCCTCCCGCAGACGGACACACCTCAGTGACATGTGCCGGAGTCAGAGGCGACACGCACACACAACACACACATGACAAGCCATACACACAGACACTGGGTGAAACCGTTACCAACTTTTGCTTTTTTTATGACAGGATGGTAGCGCAGACATGAGCGAGGGCTGGACCACAACCTCTCCCAGCATTGAGGGAGAACCCTATTCATTTCAATCCAGGAAGCCATCCGGCACCAAGGATCACTATTCCTCCTCGGGAAAGGGCAACTGAAATGGAAATCAGTGATCCTACCGCACCCCCTTTAGACAAGTCAGGAATCCTATCCCAAGAGAGATGGGAATTAAAATTGAGATGGTGAGAGGCCTCTTGCAATAACAATGTGCAGCCATGCATCCGTGTGTGTGTGTGTGTGTGTGTGTGTGTGTGTGTGTGTGTGTGTGTGTGTGTGTGTGTGTGTGTGTGTGTGTGTGTGTGTGTGTGTGTGTGTGTGTGTGTGTGTGCGTGCAACATTACAGAATAGAATGCCTCATTGGTTTCAGCCGACTGCACTTGCTCAGTGTAGAATCCTTACCAAGTATATTGAATCTATGTTGAAGTGCTGCGAGTGAGGCTAAAGGCTTAAGGCTCACAGGCTCACTATATCATGACATCCTACATTAGATGTGTGTTCTGAGGGGTTTTAATGCATGCTATTGAACTATCCCTGAGCAGGTTTGTATGAGAAAGGATGAAATCCGATGCAGTGAGAGCATACACAATGTGCCACAGAGATGGATTATGTAACTGCAATGTGCTCTCAACATTGCTATGAAAAGATAATGCTTATGAGGCAATTGAAGTAAATACATACAGAAAATTGAAAGAGAGAAAAGTTGGAGTTGAATGAGAGCTAGAAGAGAGGGAGAGAGAGAAGAGATGACAGAAGCACAGACCTGGAGAGAGGAGCAGACGGGACAGACGACAGGAAGAGCAGAGATTAATGAAAAGAGAAGTAAAGAGAGAGAGCAGAGAGACATAAGAAGAGAGAGTAGAAGGGTGAGAGAAGAAAACATAGAAGCCAAGAGATTCTCCCTCTCTTGACTTCTCTCTTCTTCTCTCTCCCTTCTAGAGAGAGGGGAGCAGAGAGAGAGAAGTAAAGAGAGAGAAGAGAACAGAGAAGTAAAGAGAGATAGAAGAGAGATAGAAGTGAAGAGAGAGATAAGAACAGAGAGAATGAAAGAGAGAGGTTCAGAGCGATAAAAGAGAGAGGTAAAGAGAGGAGCTATTCTTTCTTCAGCAGAACTGTGATCAATATCAGAGCCTGACAGGTCAGAGCTGCAGCCTTTACCGTAAAACACTGGCTATTATGAATGAAGCTCTAAATCACACACACGCATTTGCACACACACAAAACTGCACGCCAACACACACACACACATGCACACCGACACATACACACACACACACACACACACACACACGAAGACATAATATTCATCCCAGACCACCAAAAGGCCTTCACAAAGGAAAGAGAATGGATGTGCATTCCTGTCCGTTCTAAAAGCCTCCATGGTCAGCTATTATAAAACTTTGTCACTTTATTCACTACTCACTGGCGGTGACTAGTAATAATGCGCAAACTAGGGACTTTATTGATATAATAATAAAGAACTCAAAGAACAGTGAGGACAGCCAGCCAGACAGATAGGCAGACATATAGACAGACAGCCAACCACACAGACAGAATACCAGTCAGACATACAGCCAGAGGGACAGACAGACGGTACTCACTGGTTGAGTTCCACATCCAGGATAAACGTCCTCCCGAAGGCGTCCACCTGGAAGCTGGCCTGGGCCACGTGGTTCACCTGCGGATCAGAGAGGCCCCAGGATCAGAACAGCACTTGTTAAGATGGATACCAAGGCACACCCAGGCTGTTTCAAGCTGGGCTTTTCCCTCCTGTTCCTGATTGGCTTCCGTCCTGAGGACAGATGCCTGCACAGTGTTTAGAAACCCTGAGCAGATGTCATAAAGGTCCCCTACTGACATTAAGGAACCAGGAGCTTCTCATTGGTGTGGTCCACCATCTCCCGGAGGAAGACATACAAACACACTCATGCACACACACACGCACACGCACACACACACACACACGTACATACACACACACAGTCAATTATGTTGTTTCATGATGGGATGCACAGTGTGATTGGTTTGGGTGGGGGAGGGTTTAATATATACACAGCGCTGCATGCACACATATGGTGGGGGCTTTATTACACTGCCCAGGGGCAATATCAACTCCCTGCCATGGTGCCGGTGGATGTCTCCAGGAGTCCCAGAGCTTAGCCTACCCAGAGCCAACCCTCCCCCAGGCCCGGCCCACGGCCCTGCCTCATTATGGGGCAGACACTGCATGACAAATCACTGGGTGACGCTGGGTTTCACTCCTTTTTAAAAGGGGAGCTCTCCAGTCTTCACTCAAGACCAATCTTAAATCACAACACAGGATCTGCATGTTTGTGTGTGTGTGTGTGTGTGTGTGTGTGTGTGTGTGTGTGTGTGTGTGTGTGTGTGTGTGTGTGTGTGTGTGTGTGTGTGTGTGTGTGTGTGTGTGTGTGTGTGTGTGTGCGTGCGTGCGCGCGCGCGCGCGCGTGTGTGTGTGTGTGTGTGTGTGTTTAACCCATTGACAAATGTAACCAGACTGCTTGTATCTGTATGAGCTGCTAACGGTAATGATTTTTCTGGGATAGCACATTTCCCAGTCCAGCCCAGCTCGGCCCATACCGTCAGAGGATCGCTGACTTCTGTTTCATTGATTATCCGATATGCAAAAGGCTGACTCAACATCCACCCCATGAAATTATAAAGCTGTAAGTGCTTGCATTTCATTGCAGGAGGACAAGGAGGCAGAGACAAATCCAGAAATAAAATAACTATTGTTCAGTTGAACAACAAGCAAGCCCCTGCCCTGAGTGACTCTTCTACCAGGACTCCAGCCGCCCATTCGATGGATATTGTCATTTTTGCACAAGCCTGAAAATAGGTAAAATAACAAAAGAATATGAATTATGCATTTCACACCTTTCACGGCTTTTTGATTAAATTTGTTGTTGATCAGTTGGCCTTAAACTAGCAACATAAAACATAAAAGTATAACTGAAGATAAATGATACTGGGAGGTTGAATAAGAAACTCCACAAAATTCAAACCCTGATATTGGATTGAACCTATTTTGTGATAATCATACATAAGCAGCTGCTTATTCTGAATATTACCAGAGACTAATTGACATTGAATATTTTTGCAATGGCTTTACGTTTGGAACAACCAAATCGACCCTTACTGCAGGGTCACAAAGGCCCATATGGGAGCAGTTGCTTGAGAGCGGTTTCCTGTATGATCAGGCCTGACTATAGCCTGGCTCCGCCCGCCTACGTACTTCCGCTCAATTTAAATTTCCCTTCATTACTAATTGGCTGAGAACGATAGACCTCTGAAGAATAAGTCCCGCCACCGAGGCTCCGGTTCCCTCGGTCAAATGTCTATGGGAAATAACATGTTTTTATTTAATGATCGTACATAACAAACACCATAGGTGGCAAAGAAGTAAAAGCTGCGTCACATTTTGAAATACTTTTTCCATCTAGTTTCAACTGGGTTTTTGGATTGTCGGTGCCGTTAAAGTATAATTTATAATTGTTTACTACTATAACGGCACCGACAATCCAAAAACCCAGTCGAAACTAGATGGAAAAAGTGTGAGGCTCGGAGGCGGGACTTTTTCTGCAGAGGTCTATGACGTTGAGGTTGTGCGCTAGTTTGAGTTGCAGTCAAATGTTAGCGATTGGTTATGGCAGATCCAGAGTGGCACTAGGCAGATCTAATAGTTATAAACTCCAACAGACTCCCGCCTTCAATTTAGTTAATCGTGTGTTCCTGAATCCTCGGACGCCAGCCTCCGAGTCGGAAGTCGGAAATCTCCCAGCTTTCTTGCGGCATTTCTCTGAGGCACGCCCCCTTTTCGTCTTCACCTCTCGGAATTCTGAGTGTAGACCGAGAGCAGTGATGACGCTCTCAACACAGAGATTTACCATCTTTGTAATTGTACCACGCAGGTCATTTTAATGTTGATTTTAAATGCTCTTACACCTGATTACATTGCTACTTCATTCCGGTCACCAATTTATGCATTGCACAGTCTTGCTGTGTATGCAATAGCCTACAATGTAAAGTTGTGTTGTTTGTTTTCGAGCGGGTTTGCTAAAGAGGCTAACGCCCCGTGCCCACTACCTCCGTCAGTTGTCCGTTGCCCATTGACTTTGAATGGGGACGGTCGCGCAATGCATTGTGGATCCGTCCGTTGACTTGGAGCGTTCGCCACCGTCAAAAAGTTGAAAAATGTTCAACTTTTTCGGCAGCGACGGATCCGTCATCCAATCAGATCGCGTATGCAAATTTAAGCACTGTGACGCGACTCGGGCTCTGACGATACTGGAAAGCGGGAAAGCGGGTAATCTTGCCTCGCAACAAGCAGGAAGAAGCGGGAAGAACCCGGCGAACCGATTTGATTGGCTGACGGATGCATCTGCAAAGACTACTACCCCATCCGTCAGCCACGCCTTCTGACGTCCGTTGACTGACGGTGCAGTGGGCACGAGGCGTCCGTTGCGTGATCCCCATTGACTTTAATAGGGACGGACGCGCAATGCATTGTGGATCCGTCCGTTCCGTTGGAGCCTTCGGCTCAGTCAAGAAGTTGAAAAATGTTCAACTTTTTCGGCAGCGACGGATCCGTCATCCAATCAGATCGCGTCTGCAAATTTAAGCACTGTGACGCGACTCGGGCTCTGACGATACTGGAAAGCGGGAAAGCGGGTCATCTTGCATCGCAACAAGCAGGAAGTAGCGGGAAGAACCCGGCGAAGCGATTTGATTGGCTGACGGATGCCTCTGCAAAGACTACTCCCCCATCAGTCAGCAACGCCTTCCCACATCAGTCAACGGACGCATGTAGTGGGCACGGGGCGTTAAGGCTCGATTCCACCGGAGGCGTACGCGCCGCGGGACGGCTGCGCCGCGGTCACCGCTGCTGATCGCTTCCACTCTAATCAATGAGACAATTTCCACCGGGCGCGCCGCGGAACGTTTCAGCAGCGTCCCAGGAGCGGCGTGCCGCGCCGCGGCACTATCTTTCCGTCCAATTCTACTTTTGCCGCGAGCCGCTGCTAAACCGCGTCAATTTCGACAGAGCAGGTCGAGCCGGGCAGGAAGTGAAAAGTAAAAGCCATAGAGCATCCGGTCAATTTTCAAAATAAAACACAATACTCAGCTCATGTAACTTCACATCAACATTATTACGTCATGACCGTTGGCACCAGGTCAGCAGTCAATCAATCAAAGGGTCTCAGAGGGTCGGCAACATGGACGACGAGAGTCGAAGTTCAGCAACATGAAGTCATTTATGTACCAAATCATCATTTTTATAAGGAAAATGTCAGAAAGGAAAAAGCGTGGCATTTAATTGCAATAGTTTTGGGAGTGGAAGGTGAGTAGGCTACATTAGGTTAAGGATTATCGCGTGATCTCGTGTGAATACGGCTGGCGCGTACGCGCCCATCGTATCGTAACGTGCCGTTACGATAGCCAACTTCATGACAATCACAAAGTCGAACGGGAACGCTAGTGCTCCGAGAAAGACGTCACACAGAATGACGTCACAATTGCAACTCGGAAGGCTGGTGTCCGTAACGTTTGTCAACGGAGAAAGGTCCGATTCTGTGCAAATGAAATGAAGTAGGCCTACGAGAGTCTGGTAGGACCAGTCTAGCCTGACTAACCATGAACACAGTATGCATTACAGCAATTTAGTGCAGCTCCCATAATCACCACAGATAGCCTTTCTGACTCCCACAAATTCAAAATGAACAATTATACCAGAGGATACGAATTTATCATGTGACAAAATCAAGGTGGCAATGATGGGCCTAACCTGTTTCTCGAATGACAAATGTTTTTCTAAGATGAATGTTAACAATAGGATAGTCCTATCAGATTATTTTATTTGGCACCGGTTCTTGTCTCCGCGGCCTTCTCATTGTTTATAAAGGCATCCCGCGGTGGCACACTTACATCCCTATTGGTCAATCTAGATAGCCAGACTCTGAATGATCAGCATCAGCTCATAGCCTCATAAAAATAACTCTACACATGCGACGGAACAAGCAAGAGTAGGGAGGATGTAAAAAAACAAAAACAGAAAAACAAACATTCTTTATTTATTTATCCAGACGTCTCCCATGGTAACGGCTGAGACCGAGGCCTCGTGGTGCTGTGCCACAATGAAAACAGGGGATGGGTACCTGCGCGGGGCTGGGGCCGGTGGCCCTGATCCGGGTGGTGAGCTGGTCGTGGCTGATCTGGCTGTGATTCAGCCGGCTGTAGACCAGGCGCATCGGCACCGTGTCCTCCTTCCCCGCGAATCGGCTGGTGTCTCGGAGGCTCTTCGCGCTCGACAAGGCGTTTCCTACACGACGGGGGAGATACCATTCACAGTTTGGACACCTGAATCAATGCGATTCCACCTCGGGAGTCTTGTTATTGTTAAAATGTCGTCCCAAACGAGGATAATCATTTCGTTTTGTTTATGTATTTTATTCGTAAAGCTAACCGGCAGAATTCCTTTCATAACATAAAAAATGGACTGCATGCACATATTAAATATTTGAACGGCGTCGACTATTAATAACAAGGCACATTGATATTCTTCACGCTCGCCTTCACCCATCTCAGCAGTAGGCTACGGCCTGTTTTTCTACGTCCTATAATAAAGCATCTTAAATCAATCATTCGCCTACCATTCCGGGAGTCCCCATTTCTGGTGTGAATGACATCCATCAATCCATAGATGAACAAAAGAGAAATCAACCATGTCGAGTACATCATCATCCCCTTTCCCCTCTTGTTGAGCCGACGAGAAAGCAAAAACGAAAAGCTAAATTGCGCTCCGAATAAAGCTTCGCAGTTTCCTGCCTGTGCTACGAACGCTCTGCGCCGGGGAGGCTGGGACGCGGATGCACGCTGGAGCGTCTGGTTAGCGCAGTCTCTCCGGCGCGGGGGGCCATCGGGCTCCTCTGATTCTCCCACAGAAAAGGCGAGCGCGTTTGAGGATGGCTGAGCACCCACGGAACACACAGCGTAGAGAGAGGCGAGGAGAGGGAGACCAAGAGAGAGACAGAGAGGAGGGAGGGGTTTGGGGGGATATCCAAAGACGTGAATATCCACAAGCCCTCTGCAGGACGTCAGACTATAACCGGGATGTCGCAAACCATTGCCTATATTGAGCTCGAACCCGCATATACAACGGGGAGCTGCGGTACATTTCCCAGTCACTGCTACCCGGGGAAGAGTACAAAGCAGCCGAGGATTAAGGAGAAATACTATTAAAAATGTATCAACGTCCTAATGAGCATGTGCTTTTGGCATGGCATGCATTCCCAATTGTTGATAAACAGCCAAATAATGTAAGTGAAACAGGAAGTTATAGCAATGCGTTCCTGATTAAGCCTTCGCAGAATGAAAAATAACAGGTAATTTAAATCCCAGACAAACAGGACATATAGATTGTGAATATCAAAAGTATTCCTATTCTAAGCATATAATTGATCTGTTTTGTATTCAATTGTTGATTTGTATACATTAAACAGCTCAAGACAAGAACATTTATAAGTTGAATGAAGAACTGCACCTGGGTTCAGCCTTATAAAATAGCCACAAAAAATATCAATTTTAATTGCCTTTAGTATGCTTGAATCTTTCCCTTAAGACAGTCAACTATGTCATGTCTATGCAATGGCAGTGAGTCACAGTTGACACCGATTTGAGATCGGCCACACTAACCCTTGTTTCACAGTTGACATACAGTTCCTCCACAGATAAAAACAATTGTATTTTTTTAACTGCGTTTCAAACGCTATGGTGTAAAGACTTCCCTTCCTCCATCATCAAACCCTAGAAAGTCAAGGTCCGCGGAGTCGCTGGACTGAAACAGCTGGCCGAATAAGGGCTCATCTGGTACATCACATGCTGAGCTGGCCTGGTAACGACACCCCGACCCCATGTCCACTCTCCGCCTTTTCCGTTTTTGAACTTTGACCTTCCTCTGTATTGTTCTTACTGTAGAGGGTCTTTGATCGGGCAGGTCAATCCCCCGACTCTCTGGGATACAAGTCTCTTTCTCCTGCTCCTGAGAGAGTGGTTCTTCCTCAGGACGCTCTGATGGAGAACCGAGGATGCTCTCACACACCGTTTTCTGGAGAGAATGCGAATGAGGGAATGTCCTTGAGGAACATCCACTTTGAGAGAATTCTTTATGATACTGTGGCAATGCCCTGGCCCTGGTCCGACTGAGCCGGGAGAGTCTGGCAGAGTCCACAGCAGGAGAGCTGCCTCTAGGGGGAGCCAGTTCTACCTGAGGGGTAGGAGTCTGGAGCGACTGAGCAGTAGTCTGGCCTCTAACAGAGTCTGCCCTACAAGTTTGAGATGTGTGACGGGGTAGAGGTTGGGCCGAACTCCCATCAAGGTTCCTCAAGGTGCCCTCTTCACCGCTTAATGCCTTTACAGAACCAGGAATGGGTTCCATAACCGGTCTATGAGAGGCTTCTCTGCCACCAGCAGCTGTTGAAAGGTTGTAGGGCTTCCACCTTCTCTCTGTTGCGGAGGCATCTGGGGGCTTGTGTAGCGCTGCCCAATATGGTCCTTGGACAACCATGGTGGAGGAGACGCTGCACTTTGGTCTGAAGACGGAACAGAACAAACCAAAGATGAGCAGGACTCAGTTGGATACATGTAGGTCTGTCAGAGCGACCCAGCAGTATATTTTGTGGAGAAAATGTCATGGATTTGAGTTACCTCTTGTTTTTAGGTTTGAAGAGAGCCAAGTCACAATGCATGGTGGAGACTAATCGGTCCAGGACCGAGTACTCGTTTCCTTTGGAAAAGGCACGATGACTCTCACTCTGGACATGCTAAAGACAGGAATCAGAAATCAGTACAGGGAAGTGTATTCAACTATATTGTATACAAAAACGACCTAAACAAATACATGTTATAGATTCAACATTATAAAAACAGAACCAGGAACGGTGATCAAATTAATATTTTTGAAAATCCATGTGTTTACTCTCAAGCATAATCTTCAATCAAAATCTTTACAGAGATATTTTTCCTTCAGGGTTTCTGCAGGACTCTTTCCAATAGCTTAATCTCTGGATGCAAAGGTTTTCAGAATTTTTGATGAGCAGAAAAAATTAAATGCATGCAGACGCAAGCATCGGCATGTGAACAAAGCAGCATGGAGTTTAATTTGGACCAGTGAAGAGTGGAGCCCAACGGTTTTCTGACTGTGTCACTACATTTGGATGGAAGGGACATGGAAGGGACATTATAGAGATATGGAATAAACAAACCCCCACTTCAGTAAAGGAGAAGGAGGCAGTGCGATCTCTGATTATTGGAATCAGGACGCCACTCTCCCCCGTGCAAGGAGCTATAATGGGTAACACCATAGGCTGCCAAACACTGATTTGACCCTACATATAATCAATGTCATAGTTTCTCCTGTAATAGGCTTTGCCTGTATATGCAAAGGCAGAGGAAAGGACTGCACCGCTTTTCTGGGTCCTCTACTGGGAAGAGGCATCACCATATGGGGCCTTTGGATAACAAGCAATGAGCCAGTTCCATTGTCATTATTAGGCGTGTGTGTGTATACAATGGATTTTACAGCATGGCTTTGGATTGTTGTAAATGGCATGAAGGCCAACATACATGATGATGCAGAATGTGTGTACGTTTGGCCTCCTGTGACGTGCCGAGGGGTCCAGCGGCGCTGCGCAGAGCCCTTTAAAGGCTGCAGGCCTCCTGTTTATTCACAAGTCACCCATTGCCCTGACGGTGACAGGGCAGGTCTTTCAGTTCGACAACTGCAGCCTATGCAACTGTTAATCAAGTAAGCATATATACTTTTCATTCATTATTGACTCATTATTCATTATTGGTTATCTAGTGACTTTTGCACACACAAACTGGAAACAAGTTGCGGACAAATAAATTGAGCCAAAACTACAATTCAGATAATAAAAAACTTAGTTAGCAATATTCAAAGGAAGAATATGCAGTTTCTCATGCATAAACACAGTACATGGACTCAGTGACTTAGTGTAATGACGGTGACACTTTTTTTGAGTTACGTGGTCAGCTGCTGCAATCTGCCAATTTTAAGTGGATCCGCTGATCACTGTTATATGGTCGATAATGAATGGTGGCCAGGGCTCCTGAGTGCGACCTACCTAATTTCTTAAGGTGCAAGTTAAAATTTAATGAGGTCGCTCCGGTGCTACTTGCAGGAGGACGATTGAAAAATTAAAATAGGTTTTTTTTAGGGCTGTAACGATACGCGTATCAAACCGAAAATCGCGATACTCAAAGCCACGATCCTGTCTCGCGGTGTGAGAAGGCAGAAGCGCGATACGCCCTTTCTAACTCTGCGGTCAAATTGTCCGATTGAAATTTGCTAATAATTTGTCTAAATAATAGTCTGCTGACAGCGCCCCCTCCTATCGATGCCGTAAGTATGCGACTGCAATCCTCCGTGGCTACGGAGGATCGCATTTCTCCACAGCCGTCGAAGTGCTCATATGCGATATGAACGACATTTATCCAGAGGGGGCCTGTGTGATCCTGTCTCTAGTGTTTTGTGTGATTTGACTGGCAGTTTGTCTGCTTATAGGTCGGAATGAAGCGGCCACCGATTATTGACAGGATGGGTACTTTATTCTACCGGACTCGTTCGCTTCTTCACTAGACACACGCGCTACCGCTCGCTCTCCTCGCTCGTCCACTCACTCGCTGACGTCACTCACACACGCATACGCACATTGCCATTCTGGCGCACACACATATGCTACTCGTAACGCCTCGTTATTGCGACGTTCATGACCTTCAGGTTTTTCTCCATCTATTGAAAGTTAGGCTATTAAACATGTTGCATTCTATACGGCCTGATTATGTCATTATTTAAGCTACATGGCCTAATAAGAAGTGCCAATAAGGATATTTGACTAAACCAACCAAACAGTTGAAAAAAGCATCCTCCCACACGTTATTTCTTTATTCATTTAGCTATACTTTAATAGTATTCTTTCTGTTCAAATCTGTTCAGTTTTCCAAATTATTTGTTATTAAATGTTACATTAAGTTAATTGGTATATAAGTGTTGTTTAAATAAAATGCTTTTTAAATTTCAAAAAATCGTGGGATGTATCGAACCGTGGGTCAAAAATCGTGATACAAACCGAATCGTGAGTTTGTATATCGTTACAGCCCTAGTTTTTTTTGTTTTTTTCTCTCCCCACTCCCGCGGTTGTGGTTTATAATAAAATCGTACTTTCTGGCTCATTCCTGCGAGTCCACTACTCTCCCTCGCTCCCTGTCTCTGCCTGCCTGTCTGTCTGCACCTTTTACAGTCTATGGTCTGCACACTACACGTGCAGTCTTGCTGCGCACGCAGCACGCACAAAAAAGTAAACAAAGCAGATACAATATGAAGCGGTCGATAGTCGATTATTTTCGAAAAATGAAAAAATGTGCCAGAGGAAACGAATGAGGCTGTTGTAGTGGTGCAACGGTTCACGGGTTTCCCGTGATCCATACGGATCAACCCTCACGGTTCGGGACGCAAGTGATCCGCGGATCGGCTGCTAAAAAAACAAGTTGTTTTTGAACGGGAACCGGAACCGGAAGCGGTCATATTTATGTTTGGTTGCAGTCTTTTCGCTCGGTTCTCCGTATCAACAGTAGGCCTAGAACCGAGCGAAATGACCCTTGCAATGAGCAATGAGTCTTCCAACCGAAATCAATGGATTTACAAAATGCCAAATAAAACACGACAGAAACTGTATTTCGCGACCATACTTGATGAAAAAAAGATGAGGATGTCTGCATTGTCTTGGAAGAGTGTAGACTCTAAACTCTCCCCAGGCAATGCAGACATCCTGAATTTAAAGTTGTAAATCCAGAGTTGGGGATTATTTACTTTCCATGTTAAAAAGAAGGAATAATGCCTCAGATTGCAATCTTTTTAAATATTGACTATGCTTAAAGGAAGCAGGATTATTACCACATTTTTAACTTTATTTTGTTTTTACACATTTGAAGATTTTATTTGAAGTCAAATTTGTCTCGTTATCTTTTTTGCTGTTGTTGATCCGAAAATGATCCGACCCGTGACTCAAAAACCGTGACACGATCCGAACCGCGAGTTTTGTGATCCATTGCCCCCCTACTGTTGTTGGTGGTGGTGGACAAGGGTTAGCAGAGGAAGCGACAAGAATTTCAGATTCTTCTTCTGAAGACGAGTGACAGGTTGGCGGCAGTGGGGAGAAAAAATAAAAGTACAGTTTTCAACAACAATGGCTGGTGCAGTTCCCGTGGTTACGATATGCGGGACAAGCCATGGTGTGTGTGTACTGCAGGACATGTGGCCCATCAGTTGCAGGCAGGACACATTTTGTAAATGGATCTACACAATTCAAAGTGCAGTCATTAAAATTACACAACGAAAGCTAAAAGCATAAGACGTGCAGGGACCGCTGCATCACACGAAGCTCCCAGCCCCTCCCCACCTCATTTAATAGGATAGATGAGAGCAATCGCTCGGCGGAGAATGAAGAAAAGATCATCAAGTTTAACACCGCCTACAACATCACTAAAGAGGAACTCCTGTTTACAAAAAATATATATATGGTGCTACCTAAATTGTTTTGGTGCTACTAAATGAAAAGCTAGGTGGCACCAGTGTTACCTGTGAAAAAGTTAGTCTGGAGCCCTGATGGTGGCGGATCAATAGTTTCAGCTTCGACTTACTGCAGACTGCAAGTGTGCTAGACTCAACAAAACAGACACACACAATGGGACTGCCTGTTCAGTCATAACTGAACTTACCTTGATGAGGTTGTCGTACTGGAGCATGCAGCACTCACAGAAGCCCACCTGCTTCTTGGCTCGATTCTTCTTGGCTCTGCCATGACCCCACTCCTCACTGCATCCAAGAAACCACACATTATTACTGTGTACTTATGTGTACTAAATGGATTTCTACATTATAACAACATAAAGGTTGTTGAAAAAAGTTAATAATTGTTCACATGGGAAAATAAATTGACCCTGTCATTGGCATACCCATTAACTATTTTAGTAGTTAGTGATTAAGGAGACGGGATCGGCATACCTGTGTCCATTTTTATGTTGATCCTTTTTATCACCACAGAATGGAGTGCAAGGAGGAGCAATTGCCATGTTGATCTCAGGCATTTTAGACATGGCAGCATAGATTGGCCGATAGTGTCTGCAGAGGGAAAAATAAGCTTTCAAAACATATTTCAGTCTCATCACACTAGCTTATGTTTGACTTGAATTGATTTACTATTTGTTTATTTGAACCCATTCTCTCACCTGCTTGTGTCCTCAACCTTTATGAAGGGTGTATTGATCCGTTGGGCTGGAAATGGAGTTAAAGAATTTTAAATGAACAAAGTGATAGACGTTTTCCCTAGCAAGAATGTGTAGGACCGCAAACACAATAATTGCACAGTAGATAGTTAAATGTTCACCTTGGGATTTTGGAAAGCCTGGTCTAGGTTTGGATTCAGGTTTAGTCTACAAAACAAATGAAACGTCTAATAAAAAATGATTTCAGAATTGTTTTTAGAACTTTGCTTCAGTGCTTTATTACTTGCTACAATGTTTTCATTGTCAACTACATACCCTTTTTTTGACAGCACTAGTAACAGGTTGGCTGGGAATAATCAGTTTCTTCCTCTTTTCCACATATGTGATAACATCTGAAATCAGATCAAGGAAAATCAGAACATGATCTTCAAAAACTACATTCAGCTGTCAGCCTGTATACTAGAATAAGTTTAACATTTTAAGTGCAACTAACCATCAATGTAAAGGACCTTCACGCCCCACTCCAGAGCATCTGATAGTGTCTTATTCATTTGTATCCTCTCCTGTGAACAACAAGCACATAGTCAACCTATTGTGCATAATCAGACACCTGATTTTCGCTGCACATACAAGAAACAATGTGATTATTTTTAGTTAGCTTTGCAGATTACTGACAGAATATGGACTACTGTTGAATATAACAGCAATACAGTATTACAAATCATTATAAATTGAACTCCAATAATGCCCTCAAATGTTCTAATGCAACATATTCTGAATTTGTATGTAGACTGAAGGATTGCATTTGCAACAATAAGAACACTTAATCGTAAATTAAATTCTCGTTTTCAGTTTTTGTGCTGCAATAACAAATATCGGCGACATAAGTGCATCACATGGAAGCTTACTGAGCTATTTGATCCTATAATAGTAAGCCTGCCTACAGTTCAAAGTAATGTCTAGTGCATCGGGGGACCCACCTGCTCTTTAACCACTCTCTCCACCAGAGATTTCCCGCGACTCTTAGCCACCTGCAAAAACAATACAGTGTATTTAAAGCTACAAATCAACAAGCTTAGACTTTGATAAAGCCTTAATTAGAACAATGTATTGCAATGTATGTGCCACAATTAAAAAACGTTCTTGGTTCACGTAACAATGCAAACTCACAGAATCTACTTGACCCTGAGATCCACATTTGAGACGAGCCTTCTGGCCTCCGGCGGGCTGGTGGACCGTCTGGCGGGGGAAAGGTGAACTCGGTCCCGAATCGGGGCTGGGGACAGCGAGCTCACGTCTAAGGCGCTCCACATACTTGGCCTCCCTCTTGTTGGACACCAGGTACCTTATTTCCTTACTGAAGAACTTCTCAACCGTCTTGAGTAAAATGACACCATGTTATTAAATATGATCTGCAATACGTACATTACATTCAGTCAATCAAGTAACAGACCTGTCTAGCAATTATTGCAAGGAATGTAACCAGTGATCATTCTTATTCCCTGATAAATGCCCTTTTGAGCTCACCCAGCATCAGTACAACAACAACAATAAGCATAAGTAACAATATCATTTGTTTAAAATAAACAAACTCCTTCCAGAAGGAAACGTTTAAGATTTGAGATTAAGACCTATTCTAAGGAAAAGGCTTGTGAATAAACAGTTGTTATACTGATTTGACAGCAGTATAGGTGTCTCACCCCTCCAAGCAGTGTGATGTCGTTCTCCAGGGCCTGGGCTCTCCGGTTTGACGGCAGGTCCAGATAAAACACTCTCCCAGACAACGGTTTGGCACAGACATGCTGCTGGCCTGGCATGGCTCAGTGCTACCTGACACAAAGTACATCATACAAACATGAAACGGACAAAATATCAGCGTGAATATGAAAATTAATCCATGTAGCTTTAATACAATTAATTACACCGATCAATTTGAATGGCAATTAAGACGGAGGAGCCTGACCTTTTAACATAAAGGTGACTGTCATCTGGATGAACATCGCCTCCGTCCTACCGCGATATGCCAGGTAACATGAAACCTCGGCTATCAAAAGGTTCACATGAATCCGGGAGGTTGTCGGTTCGCGTCCCTCGTGTACTCTCTGTAGAGGTCTCAGTGGGTCTCTGTAGAAGTCCCTGTCTCTGTAACGGTCTCTGTCAAGTAAAGCTCTCTGTAAAAAAAAACTCTGTAGGTCTCTGTCAAGAAAACCTCGCTGTAAAGGTCTCTGTCAAGTAAAGGTCTCTGGTCCCCGAGGTGTCTCCTGAGTCCTGACTCAATGCGAACCATGTCAATATGTAACGAGAGCCTGATAAAAACGGATTTAGAGCCAGCTAAAAAATAAAAATGACTGGGGAGAAAAGGGAATAGCCATGGTAACAATGACCGCTGTTTGCACTTTTTTGTATGAATCGGTTCGACGATTTCAAACTTGCTCTGGATGAGGTTTACGAAATGAAAACTTCCGTTTCCCGCTTTGAATCACACAACACCTGGTTGCCAGGTTGGTTTGAAAGCTTCATGCATCCCGAGCTAAATCGTGGAAGGTGTACATTTTGTACCTAAATCGTTGTTTTGGTTATCACAACTGAAATAATGAATAATCAATTTTAATTTCTGAACATTAACGACCATAGATTGTCACTAGGGTAAAACTCACAAATATATAAAAGTAAGTAGCTGATTTCGTGGATAAAGGAACCGATCTGGCCACCCTAGATCGGCTGTATTTTGGATTGAGATAGGAGGTTTCCACACAAAACAAATAAATACAAAGAGAGTTACGTTGCTTGCAGCCATCATACAATTATTTATTTGTTTAATAAATGTAAGTCAATATTTGTTGTTGCCATACATATAATCTTAATTATATATCTGTAGAAGGAACATAGTAAAGAAAGTGCAACTAGCAATTTCAAATTGCATAATAAACGTAAGGCGATTTAACCAGCAACTCGAGGTTGTATACTTATACTTAAATACTGTACACTTGTATAATTTGACAATTTCCTTATGGTATTGGTCATGTTTGCCAAAACTGATATGAATATCTAGGCGTGTTCTCGGTGCTGTCATGCGGATACTGAAGAACTGCGCACCATAACATTTATGGATCAATCGTGTCATATCAGTATGGATCAACTTATTTCAAATGAGTTCTAATTCGTGACGTTAGGGTACTAAATTGTTCGATATCCAGGACAATATAATGACCAGTAAATGCCATGAAATGACCCCTGGTGGGATCACTCCAGTTCAGCAGATGGTGTCATCTTGCTCAGGAGCAATCCTCACCTCACTCCTCGGTGAGTTGGTTCACCTCCTCTTATAGTATAATATTATATTATATTATATTATTATGTTACTCTTATACATTGGAGACCGAGCCCCATGCTGAAGGCTTCTGGGTTCGATCTCAAATGTCCTCTGCCTGTAGCAACATAACCTGTCCCTGTCCAGTAAGGACGTCGCTTTGGTTAAAATAATCAACTCAACTACTTTAGTACTTATTAATGATTCAATCCTAATGACTGTCTCCGGTCGTTTCCTGAGTACATGCGTAGTAGGGTATCTAGTAGCCTAGTATAGTAATATAGAAAGTATAGAATAGTTTAACACTAGTGTTATTCAAGGAAGTTTTGTCAGCTAAGAAGTGGAGTGGGATTTAATTGGCATGTGTGCATATATATATACATGTATGTGTGTGTGATATAAGGAGACATATAAAAAGATGGATTATTGTGCAGACGCTCATATTCCAGGTTTTGTTTTTCAGTTACACCTTTGGATGTTGTGAAGATCAGACTTCAAGCACAACATAATCCATTTCTCAAAGGTATAATAAAAAAAATCTATGTTTTACAATGTGACCTGATGTTACATGAATATGATTATATCAGAATATGGCATTATTGGGAATTTCTTCTGACAAATGTGCTTATTCTAAGTCGCTTTGGATAAAAGTGCCTGCTTAATGCCCTAAATGTAAATGTAAATGAGATTATTCAATGACTTGTCCACCTTTTCCAGGCAGATGTTTTGTCTACTGCAATGGCCTCATGGACCACTTATGTCTGTGTGAAAACGGCAACTCGAAAGTCTGGTACAAGGCTCCTGGTCATTTCAGCGGTACACTGGTAAATTATCCTCATTCAAATAGGGGTTAATCTCCCTTCAGTAATGTCAACTACCCTGCCTGGGTCACATTGTTTTGCATTGTAGGCTGCAACTAACGATTATTTTAATAATCGATTAATCTGTCGATAATTTTTTTGATTAATCGATGAATCAGATGAAAAAATAAACATTTATAATTGCCTCATCTTTATTCAAAAACTGAACATTACTTCAAATTCGCAGTGCAGACTGAAGTGTAAAAACACCAGGTTATTGCTCCAACGTCCCGGAACTATCAAAAGTAATATTAAATGATAAAAAAATAAAAAAACATAACTGGGATAACGCAAACAAAACATACAGTGTATGATATACATTTATATACAGTATATAAGGGTTGTCCATGGTTAACCGGATAACCGATAAGATCTTTATTGATACCACTATTGATACTTTTCTATTATTTTGTTGAAATAGAACTTGGATTGTTGCTTTAATTGCTAATAAGATGATCATAGCTCAAGATAGGACCTTAAAGAGGTCATCTTTACTATCTATTTTGTATTGCTGGTAAAACAAGTTTTCGCCAAATTCTCACTTTTCTTTTTTTGTGTTGCAATTGAACACATCCATCATATTACTGGGCCGACCTGAATTTTTGACACAGTTTGCTACTTTCTTTGTAAGCTAACTAGCTCCTGCCGATTTTAACATGGATTTAAAAACTGGATTACTATTTTTAAGATAACTAGCTCTATATCCTGCCGATTTTAACATGGATTTAAAAACCTGGATTACTATTTTTAACTGGCGGGACTTTCTACACCGTCCGGTTGTGTGATTACTACCGCTGCTTTGAATGACTGTTGATGCACGCGGTGCCGATTTCGAGCCCGTCTGCACACCGTCTGCAGCAGCAGCAGCTGAAAATAGTTTTTGGTTGGACTAGACGGATACTGAGTTGAAGGAGTTTTTTTAACCCAAAGACAGTGAAGCTACAAAACTTTTATATAGGCCTACAGTCCAGTGTTAAGATATGACCAAAATCCAAGCTGTGGTCGCTCACACCTAAACTCGCTGTGGGCGTGCATGAACCATGAACCAACCTGTCGGCGACATGGTCGGCGGCTGGCTCTAAAAGCAGTGCCGCGCCTACGTTGTTGTTGCAGCCCTTTTTAGGTTAAACAGATGCTATTGCATGGTTAATCTCTTATTGGCTTATATGGTTACCCGGTAACCTGCTGATCATGCACTGAAGAGACAAACCTGTCCTCTGCAAATTGAAACTGATTTGCAGT
Organism: Gadus morhua; assembly: GCF_902167405.1. NCBI lineage: Eukaryota > Metazoa > Chordata > Actinopteri > Gadiformes > Gadidae > Gadus > Gadus morhua. The sequence continues at coordinate 4,437,529 of NC_044058.1, forward strand.
GCATTTACTGGGGAGCCCCCAGCACTGGCCCTGAATGACCTGCAAGCATTAGTATTAAGCATTAGCATTTTTTTTTTTTATTGCTTCCTATGATTCAAGTTGTATTATGCCTATGACCACTATCCTATGCTATGCTTTTCTTTACACATGCATACCGTCTCTGCAGGATGCCTTTATTAAAATTATACGACATGAAGGAATCAAGTCCCTCTGGAGCGGTCTCCCTCCAACCCTGTGAGTCTGAACTCTACCGATGCACACAACCACAGAACACATGTATTGGGTTGCTAGGATTGGTGTGTGCCAGGATTTACTTGAATTAGTCTGTTGTGTGTGATGCAGCGTGATGGCCGTCCCGGCGACTGTGATCTACTTCACATGTTATGACCAGCTGTGTGTGGCCCTGAAGGCCAGGATGGAGGGCCAAACAGAGATGGCTCCTCTCTTTGCTGGAGCTATCGCTAGAGGTGAGCGCGCATCTATGGAACAATGCTAAACAGGATAGAATCATTTCTTTATCAATTAAAGGGGACCTATTATGCTTTTTCGACTTTTATGACCTGTAAACGTTGTTCTAACGATTGATAGTCATGTTTAACCATACTAAATTGTCAAATAATGACGTACATGCATTTCGACGTATTCCCTGCTGACAGTCTGGGGTGGCTGTGCAGAGCGCTAAACACTCGGGACAAAGTTTGCATTCACTTATTCACATTTCCGGGAAATCATCTACGTAGATGCACTCCTGCCACGCCCCCATATGCCTGGTCAAATCTGCCCGTGCGCGTGCTTCAAGGAAGGTAACCAATCACAACGGAGTTGGGTGGGCAGGAGGGGGGCGAGGGGGCGGAGAAGGACGAAACCGTTCGTTGACAGAGAATGCTGAAAGCGCCAGATGAGAGGAAGAGTTTCCCGAAAATCTACATTGTTTTTTTGTGTATGGTTAAATATGACTATCAATCATTATAACAACGTTTTTAGGTCATAAAAGTCGAAAAAGAATAATAGGTCCCCTTTAAGATATTTCTTGATGTGGAAAAATCGACTTTAATAAGGTAAACCCTGGCAGGAACATCATATGGAGATTCAACTTTTTAAATGTACCATTGTTTGCTCACACACAACGTTAACCCTTCCTATGGTCCAGATGTGACACATGAGGTTATGTAAAAGGTTTCCGCCCTTCTTAAAATGATCCGGCTTTTGTGTTACCATCAGATGGTCAGGGACAAATAAATGCCCCCCCAGCAGAGTGAAAAACCAGGTACTCCATTCAGATACATGCAGGAACCAGAAAGGGCTAGGCATCTGGCTCAAGGTAGACATTGGGGTGTGAATCCAAAGCCTTTAGGCCTAACCAGCAATCCTGTCTTATTTCAGTAGGCTCGGTGACGGTGATCAGCCCCCTGGAGCTGATCCGCACCAAGCTCCAGTCTCAGAAGCAGTCCTACAGGGAGCTGGGCGCCTGCATCCGCACGGCGGTGGAGAGCGCCGGGTGGCTGTCTCTGTGGAGGGGCTGGGGCCCCACGCTGCTCAGGGACGTGCCCTTCTCCGCCATGTACTGGTACAACTACGAGAAGGGGAAAGCCTGGCTGTGCGAGCGGAACAACACCACAGAAGCCACGTTTGCCATCACCTTCCTCTCCGGGGCTGCATCTGGTGCTGTGAGTCGCTCGAGTGAGCTCTAACCACCCAATCAGAATTAGACACTATTTCATAGTCAAGTAATAATTCAATCATTTACTTTGTGTGTTCTGTTTCAGATTGCCTCTATAGCTACTTTACCATTTGACGTGGTCAAGACTCGACGGCAGGTCGAGCTTGGAGAGTTACAAGCACTGAATTGTAATTACACAATTAGGCCTCTGTTTGTTCATTCTTTATTGGATTTTGATTAGTAATGGAAGGAAGGCAACTATTTGTTTTTTACAAAGTCACCCTCAATAGAGCTGTGTGTTTTGCTAACCAGCAGCGTCTCTTTCTTGTCAGTGTCATTGTGCAAGAGCTCCAGCTCCACATGGAGCGTGATGAGCAGGATCGTGGCCGAGAGCGGCCCTCGCGGACTGTTCGCAGGTCGGTACTGATACGAAGCTTCAGCCACGTGATTTGACCCACCGATGATCTGCCAACCCTTCTCACCTCAACCTCTCGTTAACAGGCTTCCTGCCCAGGCTCATCAAGGTGGCCCCGGCCTGCGCCATTATGATCAGCACCTATGAGTTTGGGAAGGCCTTCTTCCACAAGCAGAACCAGGAGACCGGACTGTTTCGGCTTCAGCCTGGCAACAGCTGATTCGCCCCCGCTCCTCAGTGCATTTGCTTGACTGATGCAAAGCCCATGTGAGCCCATGTTGCCTGAGCTGGTCCTTTGCAAGCGAGTGCCAAAAGAAAACTATTGCATATATTTAGATTGGTTTTGTTAATGAATGACAGGTATATTTATCATGATTTGACGATCAATGCATACCAGTTAAGAGTCCTTCTGAGTCGGGTATGATGCAAGCTGTGATTTATGTAGACTAGTTGATGCAGACTAAAGAACCTCCCATTTCCCTGGAGAACAGGGAAATAGGGCAATGGCAACAAGCAGTGAGAGCAACCATAAATGGTTGCTCTCACTGCTTGTTGTCAATGCCCCATTTCCTTTGATATATGGGGGAGTGGAAGGGGCAGACGTTATGAAGATACCACTGGACCACACGGTCCATTATGAGCACACGTCTTTGAGTCTCATTCTATTTTCCAAATCTGATTAGGTTTAAATTAAATAAATGTGTTTTTCTTTACTCAAGATGTTTACATTTCTAATTTTTAACACATAATAAATAAGCAAAGTATAATTTCAATATGTAATTGAACATAACAGAACATAAACGTGTTTATCCCAGAATGGGCTAATCATATTTATAATGATAAAATAGTAAGGAATCAATATCATAGCAATCGACTTGGTTCACATTTTATTTCAACAGACAGAAAAAATAAATAAGCACATTCAATCAATCTAGGTGCAAATGGCCGCTGTGATTAGCTAAAGGCAAAAGGTAGAAAGGTAAAAGTTCACTCTCCAAGTACACAACTGGTCATAAACCCTGTCCTAACAAATCTTTATATGTGATGGCACTTCATTTATTAAGTTACTCCTTCAGGACAATTGGATTAAAAAAAACAACTAAGAATAAAGAAAGTTATATACAAAAGCAAAAATGTGTACATTTCTGAATTAAGATAATACAGTCAGTGCAATCACCTCCCCAAATTATAACTCGGAGTATCAGGGCTTGTGATATTTACCTGAGAACCAAACAGTTCAATACTTCAATAGACAGATAAATTGTTAAATGGCTGAAAAAATGCTGAGTCAATCCAAACAAGGAGCACAGATAAAAGGAACAGTTTAAAAGTGGCCAAACAGAGGGGACTTTGTAGTGCAACATCTGATATGGGAACAATTTTGCAATATGTCCCAACCTCAACACCTTTTTTTGTTAAATTATTTTTCCCTTAAATAGCTTGTCGGTAGTAAAAAGTTGCTGTGCTAACTTTGGATTGACTTCAATGTTTATCTTTAAGAAAAGATAGGCGTGAGGAGACAATGTGATGAACCACAGATGACAACACCAATTAACCACGTCAAATAAAGCCTCCCACAAGGTGTCTTACAGCTGAATGCAACACAGAACATGTGGTTAGAGATCATCTCAACACTATTTATTACAAACTCTACATGCAAAGGCAGATTCTTGCGCACCATCACCTTTACAGTCACCATGGTTTAACACCCCTTGAGTCCTACTTGTCACAGATTCCAACACAAATAATACCACTCAGATCAGTGGAACCATTGTTTTTGAAGATTGTATGAAGGAAGGCCTGACTGCTCTCCACGTGTCCATCTCCTAGGAGGGGGTCAGGCCTGGGGTGCTTGTCTCTGTGGTAGGACTGGCCAAACATTCGCTGGATTTCAGGCTGGCCAGAGACTTATAGCTGGCTACTGAGGTCAAGGAGCCACACAGGCCTCGCAGAGAGGGCGTCTCCTCCTTAGCTGCGTTACAGGGAACACAAAGGGTTAAACATCATCATCTCAGGGACACAGGGTCCATTAGCCGTTACCAACGTGCTGCTGCAGTCCTGCGCACCGTGATGTGGCCAGTGCTCCCCGGCGGGCCTGGTCTCCGCGCCGGGGCTCTGCGCAGGGTCCAGAGACGTCTGGGATAGACTCATATTGACAGACAGCTGCTCCAGGCTCTGGAAGCTCTTTCTGCAATGAGAGTACAGAGGGGAAGAGGGAGGTGAATATTAAAGGGGACATATTATACCACCAGGCGTGAGTGTGATTTGCCCTTAAGCCGTTTTGAAAGTCTGCCCCTTCTGACATCACTAGTGGGCGTGTCCACTTAGATCTGTGCAGGATAGATGAGTAACGTTTACTTCAGTCCACTGGGTAGGCTGGTAGACTGATCTATCCAGCACTGATCTATGCAGACTTAGATCTATTGAGACAGCATGATAGGACCTGGTTCACCTACTCCTCCCACGGCTCCGTGCTTTTCCTGAAGAGCAGGGTATCCAAGGCAACAGCGCTGGCATCTAAGGTACCAGGAGAGGGCCACTGATTAGTCAGGTGGGCCGTCAGCTCCTGTCTGGAGCGGAGGTCGTTGTTCTTCAGGACGGTCCTGTGGAGGTAGGGGACTGACAGCTTTGAGTGACCTGATTCTACATTGGTTTGTATGGTAATTGGTCCTTTGTGAACAGGAGAGAGGAGAGAGACAGAGGAGTGGGTGGAAAAGGAGAGGGGATCACCCCGCCAAGACACTGATTTCTGAATGATTAATATTAGTCACATTTTATTTATTCACAATCTGTAATTTAGGGAGAAAGGCTTTCTGCATGTTCCAAGACAGGCATAGACGCGAAGAGATTGATCTGTCATCCGTCATGATTTTCCTCAATTAGAAAATCATGTAGATTATCACATTGTAGACATGTGATTGATATTTAAATGTAAATATCGATCAAAGGGGCTTTTAGAGGTGAAGATATCTAAAAGCACTGAAAATGCAGAGAGTTTAAAAGTTGAAATTGTCCACATATTTTAAGTGTTTGTGAACAAGCAGGCCACAAACACACATGCACCTCAACGCCCCCAGCTGTGTTCTGAATGTCAACTCCACATTGGACCTGCCGTCATACCATCTCCAGCCAGCCATCAGTGAGGTCACACGAACACAGTTGTCCACGCACGTTCCAACACACGCACTGACGCATGCACACACGCATGACGCACACACACAGGAAACAGAGCACACTTACAGTTGGTTCTGTAGCTCGAGTATAATGTATTCAAGCTGCTCCTTCTCCATGCTGTGAGATAAGTGTGTGTCTGCCAGCTGCTGTTCTAGAGCCGAGTTGTTTGATATTGACTTGGACAGTTGGACTTCACGCAGGCGGACCAGGTCTTCCAGGTAACTCTGAGTTGAGATGAGAAGGACACACACAGACACACGACGGAAACAAACGTGCATTTTAACAACACCACCTACAGCACAAATTTTCTTGAGAAGCTGATTTTTTATCAACGTATATGCACTGCTTGTTGCACCTGCATTAATTCTCCAAAGATCATCCCGACCTTTACCTTTTTGAAAACCGGAATTATTTAACTCTTGACATCATTCAAAGTAAATGTTAAATCTGGCAATCATTATCTGCACATGATTGCATCTGATCTGACACACACACACACACACACACACACACACACACACACACACACACACACACACACACACACACACACACACACACACACACACACCCTACCTTTTGTTCCAACACCATGCGGTACTTTTGTTCGAGGCGTTTGCATTTGGTAACCAGGCTGCTCTGCTCAGTAAAGATGTCGGCTGCCGTGGCCATTTTGTCCGGAGTGCTGCTTTCACTGCCACTGCTCCCAACAGTCCTCATCTCGTCCTCATCACTACTGATACTGTCTGCACTGATGGACGCACACACACACAGCATAGCACCATGTTAGGGCACTGTCTTGTAATTCTGATTTAGGAGTATGTTGGCAGTGAGACTTGAAAGCCTTTTGTTTACTTCAGGGTGAACTTCAGGTAGGGCGTGTAGTCGATCACAGAGGGGTACGCTCCATCTAGCCCCTCTCCTTTCAGACAGAAGCTGAAGAGAAAGGACATTCAAATGGAAGGAAATTAAAAAGGAAACTGTTCGTTTTTTGTACGCACTAACCCCCTATTCAATCCAAGATTGCATCAGCTGATTAATCACATTTATTACAATAGTGAAGGGGATTCTATGGTCTATATTCAATCTCTGATTATCAGATCAGTTACGCACAAGAACGCTGCGCGGTAATGGAGGTCGGCTGTGAGGGTACTACCTCAATTAATAGCTGTAGTGTTAAGAAGCTATTTAGAATTCTATTTTTTTTGCCAATTTCAAACATCCTGGACAATTTAAAAAAATTAAGGTTGGTTCAGACAAACAAAAAGAAATCAAACAGTCATGGTAACAAAGATATTGACATGTAACCCAGAGAGGCCTTTGTGATGACAAAACAGCAAAAAGGGGGTGAATTACATCAGCAGGCAGAACGACAACAAGAACTGCACCTGAAGTCTATGGTGTTGAGGCCAATCAGGGTGTCAGCCAACAGGCCAGCCTCCTCTCCAAGCATGATCGCTCCTTCCTCATAGAACCTCCTGGAACCAACATGTTCAGACCCAGATGAAGCATTCACATAACCAACAATGTCTCTGTCCAATGGTAAGATGGGACATAGGGGTATCAGGAAGTTTAAACAGTAAAGTCTTTATTGTTACCGGCTTAATGCTAATATTGGTATTGCATGCTTTTTGTTTACAATACCATTAAGCTGGCACTTGCATGTGTACCAAGAAAGACCAGACCTGGATGTTTTAAACTCCCGCAGGGCAGTGGAGATGTATTCTGAAAATCTTTTCTCCATTAGAACCACCCTGATCCAGGCCCTTCCCTGCACACATGTAGCACGAAAGAAAGAAAGAAAGAAAAAAAGAAAGAAAGAAAGAAAGAAAGAAAGAAAGAAAGAAAGAAAGAGTTCATTAGGATTATTTACCATCATGAATGACATCAAATGGATAGGACCAATTAGTATGAATCAGTAACAGCACCCAGACCCTACAACCCTGACCCCGTACTACCCTGACCCCCCACAGATGGACCAACCTTTGTAGTAGAGGGTCCCACGGCAGCCTACCTCACTGCATTCGAAAGAAAACGTGTGTGACTCTTGTTGTCTCTTGTGGCGTTTTCATTAGACAATAATTTATGAACAGTACATTTCATGACCACAAGGCTCAGTATAATGTTCGACTGTGCAACAAAACGGTCGTACTAAGTCTGCCTCAACCCCTGACAAAAACAACAACAAAAAGAATGCACCATTCACAATAGAGTGTTTGTGGTGTGTCTTTGTGTGCATGTGTTTGTTGCAGTTTGGAAAAAAATAAATCAGTTGACTAGAGGCAAGAATACCTCATATTTCGTTAACATTGCCCAATTTCCCCTGCTTTTCTGCCTTTCAATATTTATTCAAAGAAAAAAAATCACATTCACAATGACTCATTCATTCAGGTCATTCTGTGGACTCTTTAGTCGTGATGTTTACCTTCGCCCGAGACGACTGCACATTCTCCATGCTTTCAATGCTACGTATGCAACTGTGTGGGACCTTATTGCAGGCCACTTTAACATAATCCCAGAAGGTTCGGGTGCTCTCATAGCCAAACCATGTCACCTGACCTGAGAGTGAGAGTAAAAGAGAGCGAGAGACACAGTATTAATCACACATTTAGACTTCATATCTCCTGTCTGTATTGCACCTGTGTAGCGTGTGTCTAGTTGTTAAATAATAATAAGAATGCAGTTACTTGCATCCCTTGGGATAATGAAGGATGATTGACGTGTACTGGAGTGGTCTATACGTTACCTTTGAGCCTGTGACTGAAAATGTGCTCCAGGATGGAAACAAAATTGATAAATTCTGGAGACGAATCATCTATCGTCTCGAAACAAGAGCGGTCGAGCAAGGTCTTCACAGAAAACCTGAGTATGAGAACATAACCGGCCCAGCTTGTCACCACGCAGAACGTGTTGCACAACGACAACAACAACTACAACAGCAGGAATGATCCTAAATATAAAACACTAATCAATATAATTTCAGTGGCTAGCGCATGGAATTGATAGCATATCATCTCCAGTATAAGCAAGATGCTTTAATTTACTATTTGGCATTAAGCCATTTATCTAGTTAGAAGTGCAGCCCACCATGCGCACTGACTTTACCTAATAGGGGTTTTGTCAATTAGGCAGAAATCAAGAGTAAATGGGCAAGGTTGAGTGTATTCTGATGCTCTTCAGAAGCAAGCTCACTGCTCTAATCCAACCCATGCACATTTCATAACGAAGCCGTATTTGGATTGGATATACAGATGCATTAATGGGAAGGCGGACTACCATAGATTGACTAATGATGGTCAGGTAGCATTTACCTGTGAATGGGTGCTGCGTGGTCATTCTAAATGCAGGGTGTGGATAAACTTTGTGTGTGTACGAGGTAGGACATATATGAAAATGAGAGAGAGAGAGAGAGAGAGAGAGAGAGAGAGAGAGAGAGAGAGAGAGAGAGAGAGAGAGAGAGAGAGAGAGAGAGAGAGAGAGAGAGAGAGAGAGAGAGAGAGAGAACGAACGATGTAAAGTAGTATTTACATCATAAAGCAGCTAGCAATATTTCCCTTCTGCTGTGGTTTGTTTGTTGATCTTAAAACCCCAGAACCAATTCTGTTAACGTCAGAGAAAGATATCTGCGTGGGGGAGATAAGTGGCTGATGTCATCAAAATGATGCCCTCGCAAGTTGGATATGAATCCCCATCAGCTAACATAATGCTCATTCTCACAAGACTTGACCAATCACCGATCGTCAACATATTTATAATTGATGCTTACCTGCATACAGTAAGAAGATTCCTTCTCTCCACCGCTCCGCTGCGGAAAGATCCCCGTTTGCGGGCGAGATGCAGCCCCAGGCTGAGCGATGCCATCCCCGGTTCCGCTCCGTAGTCCCACTCCGAATCAATGTTGGCCGATAACGCAGTGGCTGGTCCGCCGTTCACTGCATTAGAACAGGACCGAGTCAACGGGCCCGGTTCTGACGATGATCTTTAGTCAACACGACTGACGTTCGCTCTCTTGCCAAAAAAAAATGAAAGGATGGTTTGAATGGGAGTGGTTTGTTATCAGGTTCGCCTGTTCCGTGGCCTGTCCGGCCCCTCTGCTAGGCTGAGGCGGAACCACTGTTGAGTGATATGACGCCACTACGTAGGACACTCAAGATATCGATCAGTAGGTAAATCCATCGTTTGAGAATAACAGTGATTTCGTTTCTAATGAGCTTCATAGTAGGCCTAGTGTGCCAAAATTGTCTGACCAAATCAACGGATGGACAGTTTGTGACATTGTTTACATTGAGGTGTAAACTGTAAAATGACAGCTTTACAATAAGGTAGGCCTACTGTTCAATAGGCATAATATAGCCCACTAACTAACAATGTGGGATTTTTATGAAACACGTCTTAAATAGACCTACATTTTTGCATATAGAATGTATAATACCATATTTAATTTGTTTACTTACACGTATTTAAGAACTGGTTTAGGCGTGATCCATACTACCACTGCATTTAAATCCTCAAACTATTAAGCGCAGAAGACCCTGATGACATCATGTGGGAGTTAGTGAGGGACAACGACACCCAGCGGCCGTAAAGAGATGAGGAGTCAGAAACGATTCCAATGATTAAAATATGATTGGACCTGCTTGCTCACTCATTTGATGGCAATAGCTTAGGCCTTCAAGATGAAGAATGCATTGTATTCACATTATATAGGCTTTCTCAACAGAAAAAAGAAGGCTGTCTACTGTCTTTTTCTTACTACTGCATAGCACTGAATGTATGGAGGCGTTTTGATTTGTTGCGCAATGTGTGTGTGTGTGTGTGTGTGTGTGTGTGTGTGTGTGTGTGTGTGTGTGTGTGTGTGTGTGTGTGTGTGTGTGTGTGTGTGTGTGTGTGTGTGTGTGTGTGTGTGTGTGTGTGTGACCTGTGACTTTACAAATTGAGGAGGACAGGAGGCATACATTTTAATGGGGAATTTATTCATAAAATAAATCCTGTTATGAAGTAGTAAAAAAAGTTGGTTACGTCATAACCTAAGCCCCGCCTGGTGTAAACTAGGTACTGCCAAAATTATGTCATCGTCTATGACAGACTAACCCTAAACATAAGGGAAAACATTAAATTGACTTTAAAAGGGTTGTTAGGGAAAGCGAAGCAACAAATTTTGCCGATGTAAGCAAATGTTGACTTCGGATTAAAATAACCTTCACTAATGGGCTAACAGAGGGTAGTATTGATATATTTGAAGGGACACTTCACCGATTTGCATTAAAGGGTAATTCCGGTGTAAAATAGATTTGGGATATGTTTTGTATGATAACGAGTTGAAACTTTTGTTTTGGAGCACAAAAACTGCATATAGACGCTTTCTTCAGTTGGCTTTTTTTAGCAGATTCTATCGAAACGCTACAAGCTTGGAACGTTGGGGGCACTGGTTATGGTAAAAACTAAATCCCTATTTTAAACCACTTAAAAGGCTAAAAGTAGCCCGACACTTCTTCAGTAGTATAATAAGGGTCTTAACATATTAAACGAGGCATTGAGAACTTTGTAAGTTTACAGATTTTTTATTAAAAAGGACATTTTATACACAATACCATCAGTAGATCACCCGTCGACCCAATTTTGTTTTTAAAACTCGATAATTTTTTGGCGAACACAGAGTTTGCGTGTTGCTGACGGATGTCACAATCTCTGTGTTCGTCAATCTACCTATCGATTTAGATACAAGTGTGTAGATTTGTTATGAACGAAGATAAACGGTTGAAAATTGATTTAGTTATGTCTTAAACAGTTTGAAGTACCAGAGGACCAATAGTATTCAGCTGCAGCCCCGGAGAACAACACCCTAGCGTGACAACAACAACCCAGGCGCGACGGAAGTACTCTGTGGGGTATTCCACAAACGGAGGTTTAACGAACACTAGCCTTACACCTGACACATCTCTGGACCGGCGGCGACATAATGGACGTCTTATCACTATTTGGCATTGTGAATTTGATTTTAATGAAAGCACAGCAGTAGAGAGCTTTTCTCTGCCTGCTGCTTCAATTAAGAAGGAAGAGGAAAGCACAGCTACGTCAATTTCTCGTCCGATCTTTATATTTACCCCCACCTCCGCCGCAAATAAGAGGAATTTGGATGCGAGTCCGCAGCCAAGACTGATGGGAAAGAGTGGTCTTACGGGAATTTAGAGACCAGGAATGGCAAGAAAATTTTAGGATGAGTCGGCAGTCTTTCGTGAAGTTATGCAAGCTCATGAAGAATATATCGCCAGAGGAGGTAACTGTACGAAGAGCAATACCGTTGGCAATGAGGGTTGCCATGGTACTGTACAAGTTGGGCAGCAGCGCCGAATATAGGCTGAACGCTAATCAGTTCAGGGTGCATAAAAGTACCGTTAAAAAGTTTGTTTATATGTTCTGCAAAAGTACTAGTAGTAGCCTACTCATCTACAGTTATCTCGGACGCGCGCCGTCACTACGATACGCGAACACGTCATTAATAAACACCCATGTCCCGTCGCTTAGCAACCGGACATGCTTACCGGACTACTTACGGAGTGATAACAAAGACGTGAATCAGGCAATAAATCCACTTTCCTTGACAGCGGTCAAGTTCGGTGTGCATAAAAGTACAGACGGAGCTCAGTGGACCAATTGCGAAGTACTGCAGTTGCTCTAAATTAAACCCCAATCTATTCGGAATAAGTGTATACATGGCGATTAAAACGGACTACACCACCTCTTCTATTCGGCATAGAATTCTATGCCGAACAGATAATTGTATTCCAAATAAGGCATATATATGATAATTTGTATTCCGCATAGAAATCTATGCGGAATACATAGAGTTAACTAACCCAGAGTTTTCGGTTCCACAGCAGCGGTTATGCATTAGTTCAATCAACGCGGGGTTGGTTAACACAGGGTTGTGCGCGTCCACGCCAAACCTAAAAAGGCATGATGTATGGATCATGGAAACCCTGATCGATATGGCGAAAACGGGCCGCTTATTTCAATGAAATGGAACTCCAGGTTCTCCTGGAGAGTTATGACGAGGAGAAGGACATTATCACAAGAAAGGGGAACGCTAAAGCCTCTGCAACCCGGAGAACCAAAGCCTGGCAGCGGATCGCTGACCACGTAAATGCGTTAGTTACACGTCAAAAGCATGATCCTTAATATTTGAGCCATGAATCTATAAATATCCCAGTTAAGCATTCTTAACGTTCCTACCACATAACCCTTTTCATCTAAAAAAATATGTACTCCGATGGCCCCCAAGCGGTCAGCGGATCAAGTAAAAATGAAGTATAAAAACATACAAACTGGTAAGCTTTTCCCACCATCGTATTGGTCTAAATTTAAATGAGCCATTGTTTTTAAGCCAATTGTGAAAAGGCTGACAGTCGGCAGACTGGATCTGGCCCTCAAATTGTCTTGACCCCGGTGGAGGAGCTGTTAATAAACATAAATTCAGGGCGCCCTGGCATGGAGGGTGCACCTGGAGGTACCTCCTCAGAGTCAGGGCCCATTTGAGGGTACCCCACTGGTTGAATGTAGGTTTTTGTGTTTTCTTGTACTTTAGATTTTGTTTGCCTTCGAAGTAACACATGCAAACCGTGTGCGTGCCTCAGCGCATATGTTCCAAATGTTTCTTTTTTTGGTAACAATTCATCAACTTCACAGATCAAGATGAATTAGTGCTTGTAATGAAGCCGCCGGCTACGATCGAACATTCTCCAGTGGATGTAAGTCCGTTAGGACTATTTTATACTTTATGTTGTAAGTGCCTCTCGGCATAGGCCTAGTACTCAGACAATATTGCTCTTTGTATGATAGGAGGCCGATAAAAATCTTGGATGGGTCATCTGAAAGGACTGAGATGCGCTCAGCATCTCCAACATTATAGATAAAACCACCACTTGCAAAAAAACAGAGGGCTACGCATATAGTCTAGAGTGAACTGAGGCCAGGTCCTCGATTGATAGTGTTGGCTATGTAAGGTTGGAGAAGGCTATTTAAATATATTAAAGATTTGCGCGAGAATCTATATCTCTCCAGCAAAAAGTCATCCGTTATGCCAAGACGCGAGCCGTGGTTTTATTAATCGCTCCCGGTGGATTGCACGTATAATTTGCGCTCCGATATCAGCAGTTCTCTCATCAAAAGGGCATGCCTTTGGAACACATGAAATCTGCGGTGAACGCGGGTTTAAATACCCAAAACCGGGTTACGTTTCAAACTTAACCTGCGCAAAACCTCCTCCGACCAGGTTTGGTTCAGAGCATATGTTTCTACAGTAACTAACATACCGTGTTCATTTTGGAACAGAAAACCTAGGGTTACCGCAAACCCTGGGTTAACTTACCAGGTTATGTGATAAAACCGGCTTTGTGGAATACCCCACTGGTGTGACGGAAGTTATTTATTTGTGAGACTGTCAATATGCTTAATATACTGAGTAATATTCATGTTAACTCTCACTTACTTCCATGAACGAAGTGCAGCAAATTTTCAAAAAGGGCACGGTATTATTATATTCGAATTTGGCGAAAAGTAAATAAACCGCGGCACAGCTTTAACATGAATATAATTCAATATTTTAAGCATATTGACAGTCTCACTTCCATGGTTGATCTTTGATGTCTGATAGCGGTGTGTAAAAAAGCTTTCAAAATAAATCACTTCCGTCACACCAGAGTATTTCCGTCGCGCCTGGGTTGTTGTTGTCACGCCAGGGTGTTGTTTTCCGGGGCTGCAGCTGGACCCTACTCCCATGACTCCCATGTTAAAAAAAGATAATATTTTAAAAGTAGAATATTTTTAAAAGTATAAAATATTTATAAAATCTGAAAAAAAGCGCACGATTCCAAGCTATTCTGATCTTTGGTCTTTCCACATCAATCTGAAGTCGCGGTTCAGTCTGAACTTTAGAGAGTCAAAGCCAACGTTTCTTCCCCCAATTCCTTCTCCACCATGGCCGAGAATCAATACCCGGGTATTATTTTGCAAAGCCGCTCCCGTCCGTACCTGCGAATTGCAAATTAAAAAAAGCACATCATCCACTGTGGACGGTTTTAGCTCCTGAATAACCTATCTAGCACCGGAGAAGACTCGCTCGTAATCGCAAAACCCGTGACCGACCTGCTCTGTTCAGGCGACCGACCCGACCCGAACCCGTGCAGGACTCTGGCCGAGAAAACCCCACTACGAGTCTTTACTTGTTGTGGAAGTACCAGAGACGTCCGAGAACTCGAGAACTCGCAGTCTTTAGTTCATAATATCGTCCGGAGGCGCACACAGCTTTTGGCCATGATATTATATGTTATATTATATTACATAGATACCTATATATTATATAATTTCGATGTAGAGCTCCGGAAGGTGTGTTTAGGAATCCTACTATCATAGCCAAGACCCGCCCTACCCTAACCCTAACCCCTAGCTAAACCTAGTGAATAACATTCCGCACCTGACCAGACCCGTTATAAATTGATACCGACGCCCGACCCGCACCCGAAAGGAAAGTTAGACACATTAGATGGAACGCCGGGGAATAACAGGTGTTTGGGGTGGTCCATTAGATTGCTGTGCAAATAAAGCACATCATCCACTGTGGATGGTTTTAGTTGACTCCTCCACTCCTGAATAACATATCCAGCACCGTACTAGGGCTCCGGGCGGCGTATTTATCAATCCTACTATGGCCACGCCAAGGGCCTTCCTACCCTAACCCCAACCCCTAACCCTAACCCCTAACCCTAGCAGCTAATATCAAGCCAGTAAAAGTGCGTAGTTGAATCCAAAGACAGTAGAAATAAGATAGGCTGACCCTCATCGTCTGGCCGAACGGGCAGTCATCGTGGCGAAAACTGCCGGTGTCATCCTCTGCCTCTGCTCCACCGGTGCGGTAACAGCGGCCCGGACGGCGGCATGGCAGCACCTCATACAGAGGAACCTGTGGCCGCAGCAGACCCCGGGCATCCCTGAGCCGATGAGGCGACAGTTGCCGGAGTGCCCCATCAGCCCGGACGGGCTGTTCGGGCCCCACCTGTCATCTATGGTGGACGAAATGCAGGCTGCTTCCGAGGAGGCAGAGAAATTCCGGAGACATGTCTCCCGCCCTCCGCCTCCACCCCGGCAGCAGTGCTCCGCCCCGGGTTCCCGTCGCCGCCATAGGCCCCCGACAGCCACTGTCCCGGCGCCGTCGGCAGCTCCTCCTCCTGGCCCCCCGGCTTACCAGCCTCGCCTGGCTTATAAGCCCCGCCCGCCTCCATCGCAGGCTGCGGCGAGCGGCCAGCAAGGGCCCCGGGCAGCGGGCTCATGGGGCAATGTCCCGCCCCATAAGCGCCGGCGAAGGCTATGATGGGGCGAGGGAGAAGCGTGAGTCGGCGAGGAAACAACGGCTCTTTTAAGAGCCACCCACCTCTTTACTAAAGACGGTTGTTTTCTCCCCACACCCCAGTTAACGCCGGAGCCTACTGGCTCGGCCATAACTGTTTCACACGCATCTCCCGCTACATATAGGCAGGCCGTCAATAAACCTTGTATTATTGATCGAGCCAACCCTTCATTACCTTTTAAAAGGCAACCTCGCCCGGCTTACCAGCCCCGCCCGCCTCCATCGCAGGCTGCGGCGAGCGGCCAGTAAAGGCCTCGGGCAGCTGGCTCATAGGGCGATGTCCCGCCCCACAAGCGCCGGCTATTACGGGGCGAGGGAGAAGCGTGTGACAGCGGGAAACACCTCTTTACTAAAGACGGCTGTTTTCTCCCCACACCCTAGTTAACGCCGGAGCTTATCGGCCCGGCCATAACTGTTTCACACGCATCTCCCACCACATATAGGCAGGCCGTCAATAAACCTTGTATTATTGATCAAGCCAGCCCTACATTACTTTCCCCTCACCACATCATGCCTGGCATGACATGTGGCGAGACGGCCGCTATAGCGAGTGCTATTCCTCCTCGCGTCCCAACGCTCAGGAGATAGGAAGCTACACTCTTGTCACAAGCTGAGCAGGTAGGGCATGCCTCTGCTAATGAGACACACCCAGTCCTTTCGGGCAGAGCTCCCCATGGGCTGCGGGGAGGACTCCTCCCCTCGCAGCGGCGGCAGGGGCTCAAGCGTGGCTCGTTTCCATGACAGCCGCATCAAAACAAGAAGCCGCACAGCCGCTCTCAGAGCATTACTCAGAATGGCTGAACACGTGCACCCAGGCCAAATGGATGGACAGGCTGATCAGCAAGGGTCACCTCCGTTCCGCCACGATTCAACGGGACTGAGGAAACAATGCTGTCATCCAAGGATCAACAGCTGTCACTTTTGGCGGAGCTCCAGCAGCTTCTAGCGAAAAAAGTGATTTCCACAGTCCCGAAGGGAGAGGAAATGCAGGGATTCTATTCCTGGTATTTCCTGGTACCCAAGAAAACAGGAGGGCTGAGACCGATACTCGATCTAGCCCTATTCAACAAATGCACCGCGGAGAGGCCGTTTCACATGTTAACAATCAGACGAGTGTTACAGTGTGTAAAACCAGGCGACTGGTTCACTTCAATAGATTTAAAGGACGCTGTTCTGGCACCTGAGCGTGTAGCGATGCACACATCACCAGACAGCTAAACACTTTTCCCAACAAAACTTGAAGACAGGATCAATGATGAAAGTCCGTAGAGGATGTTGTCGACATCCACTTGTATGTCCATTTATTGATAGTTGTTGAACAAGTTGTTGCCGGTTTAGAAGTGTGAAACTGAAAATGAACCAATATGCAAATTGGTTATAAAAACGTACTTATAAAGTTGTGAAATACAATGAAATACGAACGTAAATAATTACATAAGACATAGATGAATTAAGTTACTTACAAACAAAGCTTCTCCAAGGCTCACACGGATGAATGACGTGAGATAAAAAAGATGTTTCACCGTGTGGATCCCTGGCTCGAATGACAGATCAAAATGGCTGCCGAAATACTGACCGATCACGTCTGAAATCACGTGACTAACAGAACGTGACTCTTATCAGCCAATGAGAATGAACGCAATATTAAGAAACTACGAAAGAACTGAATACAAGTAATGGCCTGCAGGGGGCTCTAAAGTGCCTAATACAAACTCAAAATGTGTAACGTAACACTCCCCGCCTGGTATTGAAAACAATAACACCTTAAATAACCAAACATCTGGGGGTCAATCAAGAGTCTGTTTGATCCTAAGGGGTTATCAGCACCACCACTTCAGTGATAGGGCGAAGAAAGGTCTTGGAAGTGCCTCCTCTAGTTACCTTGAGCTCCAACTTCCTGATCTTTCCGTCACTTCCAGGGAAGGTTTTACTCACCAATGCCATGGGCCACTGGTTTCTCTTCAGCTGAGTATCGCGAAGAAGCACTAGGTCTCCCTCCTTGATGTTGGGCTGGCTCTTCTGCCACTTAGAACGACTCTGGAGGTTTGAGACATACTCACGCCGCCACCTTTCCCAAAAGGTGTTGGCCAAGTGCTGGACTCTTCTCCATTGCTGACGGTGTAAGTCTGCGTCGACGAAGCAGCCTGGAGGAGGATATGGACAGCAAACCTTCTGGGTAAGAATCGTGTTGGGAGTCAGAAGTAACGGAGCGTCTGCATCGGTAGAGATGGTTGTCAGAGGTCTGGCGTAGATAATGGCGGACACCTCTGCCATCGTAGTAGACAGAACGTCGTGGGTGAGTAGGGAAGGTGGAGTCTGACTTAGCATGGAATCCAGAATCCTTCTTGAGATGCCAATCATCCTCTCCCACACACCGCCCATGTGTGATGAATGAGGCGGGTTAAAGATCCATGTACAACCCTCTGCACTGAGGAACTTAGAGATGTTGGGCTCCTGGTCGTCTTGCAAGAGTACTTGCAGCTCTTTACAGGCTCCCTTGAAATTTGTGCCACAGTCTGAACGTATAAGCTTAACAGGACCCCGGATGGCAAGAAATCTACGCAGAGCGTTGATGAAGCTTGATGTGTCCATGGCTTCAATGAGCTCTATGTGAACAGCACGTACACTGAGACAGGTGAAGATAACTGCCCACCTTTTGCTGTTGGCAGCGCCTCCACGGGTGCGTCGAGTAAAGATACTCCAAGGACCAAATACATCGATGCCTACGTTAGTGAAAGGAGGCTCTGTACTTCGATCTGCGATCTGGAGGGAGGTCGGCCATTTTTGCTCTGCTGTTTTACCTCTGAGCTTGTTACATGTGACACACTTGTGTAGAAGCTCTGCGATGCACCTCTTGGCTCCGACCATCCAAATGCCATCTGCACGTATAGCTCCCTCCGTGAAGTTCCGGCCCTGGTGTTCAACTCTCCTGTGGTAGTAGCTGGTAAGTAGAGCGCCGACGTGGATGCGACCAGGGACAATGAGCGGGTGTTTCTCCTCCGCGGTAAGACTTGAGCGTTGAAGCCGGCCACCGATTCTCAAGAGTCCGTCACAATCGAGAACAGGTTCCAACTTCCTCAGTGGACTGTCGTTAGGATGCTTATCCCTTGCTGCAGACAGGACATCTCAGTGGGATAGGTTTCTTTTTGAACACATCGAATGATGACCTGTTTTGCCTTCAACAGATTGTCGGATGTGTGTGCTTTTGAACATTGATGCCAGCCTTTACATTCTTTGTTTCCAGTTGTAGTGCTGGATCTGATGACCTCTGTGATGTGGATGAGTGTGGCTATGGCTCTGAGAGACTGCCATGTTGAAAACCGTTCAAACCGCTGAGAGATGCTTGCTCCTTCAACCGCCAGGACTGCTGCTCCCAGTTCAAGCCGCGGGACTGTATGGACTGACATCGGAGCTAACTTTGCCTTTCCTATGACGAATCCTACATGGACTTCGCCGCTGTTGTCTAGCACCTTGAGGTAAACTACTGCAGCAATGGCCTTCACAGAAGCATCTGAAAAGATGTGTAGCTCCACGCACTGGGCGTTGGAAACAGATGTGCTTGTGTAGCAACGAGGAGTCTCAAAGCTTTCAAGGGCTTGTAGTGAATCCCTCCAAGCAATCCACTCGGTTTCCTTTTCAACAGGGAGCGGCTCGTCCCAATCGACGGTGTTGTGGGTGAGTTCTCTCAGAAGGAGCTTTCCTTGTATGGAGATCGGTGCCACCAGGCCAAGTGGATCGAACAAACTGTTCACACAAGCGAGCATACCTCTGCGTGTGAAGGGTCTATTGGTGTTGGCGACCCGAAAAGTGAACGTATCTCTGCTCAGGTCCCAATTCAATCCGAGGCTGCGCTGCATCGGTGGAGAGTCAGTTTCCAGGTCGAGGTCCTTCAAGTCCTTGGCATACTCAGAGGATGGAAACGCTTGCATAACTGCTGGACAGTTGGACGCAATCTTGTGGAGACGTAGGTTGGACATTGCTAGCATACCTTGTGCTGCTGTAAGTAGGTTGACCGCTTGAGACACAGAGGGCAGAGATTTGAGGCCATCGTCTACATAGAACTCTCTATGTACGAACTCTTTCGCTGCGTGACCAACCTCCTCTTCCCCGTGTAGAGCAGCTCGTCTGAGGCCGTAGGTGGCTACCGCTGGAGACGGACTGTTGCCAAACACATGGACCCGCATCCGGTATTCTACAACCACGTCCGTAGGGTCGTTGTTCCTGAACCATAGGAACCTAAGAAAGTTCCTGTGATCTTCTCTCACGATGAAATTATGGAACATCTGTTCGATGTCGGCGGTGAAGGCAACCTGTTCACATCGAAAACGCATCAGAACTCCCAGCAAACTGTTGTTAAGATCTGGTCCAGTCAACAACACGTCGTTCAGAGACACTCCAAGATGTTTGGCGCTGGAGTCAAACACAACTCTGATTTGACCTGGTTTGAGGGAGTGATACACTCCGAATGTGGGGAGGTACCAGCACTCCTCTTTGTTAGCCAACAGAGGAGCGAGCTCTGCATGATCTTGATCGAAGATACGTTGCATGAAGGTGACAAAATGCTCCTTCATCTCCGGCTTTCCTCCAACGCACGACAAAGAGAGTTGAAACGATTCAGAGATTGCTCTCTATTGTTAGGCAGAAGTGGTCTTGACAGCGGGACGGAAGTGGGGCTACCCTGCTGTTGCCGTCGTCGATGTAGCTCTCTTTATCCATTAACTCGATGAACAGCTTGTCTTCAATAGAGGGAGCGACCTTGTTGTCATCTTCGGTGCGTTGGAATATCTTGCTTCCCAAGGAGTCATTGTAACCGCATCTCTCTGCTTCGCGAGTCAGTGGTGAGCTTGACAGTTCAGAGAGACTGTTGGTGCTTTGGGTCTTCACAGTGAGTTTCTCCTTAACTGTGAGATGGTTCGGACAGGGTGAGAAGTGTGAATGGCGGCCGTTCTCCAGAATGTGAGTGCGGAACACACTTGCATGTTTGGGTTTGTGAGCTGTGCCTAGGCAGACCTCATCGATGATGACCCAACCAAGATCCAAGCGTTGGGCATATGGTGCGCTATTAGGTCCGTTGCGCTGGTCTCGTACCTTGTGAGCCTGTAGGACATCACGCCCAAGGAGAAGAAGGATCTGAGCCTCTGGGTCAAGCGGAGGAATGTGCTCAACAATGGAATTGAGGTGAGTGTGATATTTTGCTACTTCTGGAGTAGGTATCTCGGACCTGTCTTCAGGAATGTAGTTGCATTCAATGAGTGTCGGAAGATCTATACTGAGATTTCCATCCAAAGGTTGTGCGACAAAGCCTCTGCCTCTCCTACCTGACATTTCAGTGAGACCGGCACACGTACGTAATGTGTAGGGAGCTTCTGAGCTTTCAAGGTTAAAGAGGTTGAAGAACTCTGGCCTGGCGAGTGACCGGTTGCTCTGGTCATCAAGAATGGCGTAGAGTCTCACTGACCTGTTTGGTTCTCCCTTAGGATGCACTGTGATGAGGCAAATTTTAGAGCAGGAGCTAGGTCCGTTGTTTCCTCCACAGATCTCGGTGCACATGGAGTTCACTGTAGGAGGAGGTTCCGACTCCCCGCCGTTCTCTGCCTGAGGGGACTGGTTAGCCCAAGGAACTGGCCCAGCGTGAAGAGCCGATATATGCCTGTCGCTGTTGCACTCCTTACAGTGCACTTCTGTTTTGCAATCTTTGGCAACGTGTTTGTTTGAAGAACAACATTGAAAACATATACCAGCTTCTTTGAGAAATGCCATGCGTTCTTCGATATGTTTGGATCGAAAGCCTCTACAATGTTTGAGGGGGTGAGGCTTTTGGTGGATGGGGCACTGTTTACTGACATCAGGCCTAGCACTGGAAGTCTCTGTTGTGTCGGAGTCGGAAACCGGAGAGACATCCGTTATATGGGTGGATACGAAGTTTCTTGTCTTCTTATCTGCAGCGTCTGGCTTAGTTGTTGTAGCAGCTGAACTAGCAAAAGAGAAGTTTGGGTCGTTGCGGATGAGGGCCTCTCTGGAGACGAAGTCAGCAAAGTAGGTGAAAGGTGGGAAGAGCAAGTTGTGCGCTAACTTGTAGTTACTCCCCTTACAAATCCACTTTTCTTGGAGGTTCCATGGTAATTTTTCCACTATGGGGTTCAGACCTCTAGCTGTGTCCAAGCAAGCAAGTCCAGGTAAGTAGCCCTCGCGCTTAGCCGATGCTAGCTCCTGTAGCAGGTCTCCAATCTCTCTTAGTTTAGGATAATCCCTGCTGTTGATTTTGGGAAACTTCTCCCCTCTGTCAAAGAGAGCCTTTTCGATCATCTCTGGTGAGCCGTAACACTCCTGAAGACGAGACCATGCCATTTTCAGGCCTTGAGTTGAGTCGTTGACGTGGACAGCTCTTATCCTCTTGAAGTGCGCTGAAGACTGCGGGCCTAACCATTTAGTGAGCAGATCGAGCTCTTCGCTGCAGGTGAGATCAATTCCTCCAATGGAGTTTAGGAAGCTCGACCTCCATGCCCAGTAGCTCTCAGGTTGATCATCGAATTTGGTAAGGCTGGAGCTCAATAGTTCGCGCCGATCAAGGAATTGAGCTACCTCACTGAACCTCCTCATACTCACGTATGGTCACCATAGTGAGTACGAGGAGCCTGTCTGGGGTGAGTGGACGAGAGTGGCTGATGTGTCCCCATTGGGTAGGGGATGTGAGGTTTATCATCAGGAGCAGGGCTTGGTGCCTGGTTGGTTAAGGCAGGTTGCCTAGATCTGTTGAGGTCTCTATCGAAGGAGTCTTGATTGTATTGCCTTGTGCTATTAACGTTAGCAGGGTTACGTTGTTGAGGCTGACGTGTTTTGTCAGTGGGTGTAGACTCAGAGGCTGCATTTGAATGACACTCAACGTAGTTAAACGTTCTTTCACGTGGAGATTGAGTTGGAAGAGAAATTATAGTTCTGGAGCCTCTCTCCAATTCTGCTGCAGTTGACTCAAGAGCTTCGGCTTCTGCTTCTGCTGATGCAATCTCTTTGTCTAGCTTTAGGGTAGCAAGAGTAGCGTCCATACAAGCTTTTTCTATTAGTAGATCATTTTCTTTTTGAACAAACGTGCTGCGGCTTGCTTTAGCTGCGGCTAGGCTAGCCGAAGAAGACCTTGAGCTTGAGCTGGAGTCACCATACACAGACTTTGTAGCATCTGCTAACGTAGTGTCTTTTTGTTCTTCCGTTCGTGAAGCAGCTTCCATCTTAACGCAGTGAGATCACACTGATGCACTGGAACGGCTAACGGAGAATATCTCTCTTGATCGCGGTAGGTATCCGTTGTTTAGAGCCCGCTGTGATGCTGTTTTTTCACTGTTCTGGCACCTGAGCGCGTAGCGATGCACATCCTCCGTAGAGGATGTTGTCGACATCCACTTGTATGTCCATTTATTGATAGTTGTTGAACAAGTTGTTGCCGGTTTAGAAGTGTGAAACTGAAAATGAACCAATATGCAAATTGGTTATAAAAAGGTACTTATAAAGTTGTGAAATACAATGAAATACGAACGTAAATAATTACATAAGACATAGATGAATTAAGTTACTTACAAACAAAGCTTCTCCAAGGCTTACACGGATGAATGACGTGAGATAAAAAAGGATGTTTCACCGTGTGGATCCCTGGCTCAAATGACAGATCAAAATGGCTGCCGAAATACTGACCGATCACGTCTGAAATCACGTGACTAACAGAACGTGACTCTTATCAGCCAATGAGAATGAACGCAATATTAAGAAACTACGAAAGAACTGAATACAAGTAATGGCCTGCAGGGGGCTCTAAAGTGCCTAATACAAACTCAAAATGTGTAACGTAACAGACGCATACTACGACGTCACAGTGTTCCCCAAACATAGGAAATTCCTGCGTTTCTCATTCCAAGGGTCACACTACGAGTACAACCGTCTCCCGTTCGGCTATTCTCTAGCCCCACAAACGTTTTCCAAGTGCGTGGAGACGGCTCTCCGTCCGCTGCACGCAGCAGGAATGAGAGTACTGTTCTACTTGGACGATCTGCTTTTGATGGCTCGCTCCAAGGAGGAAGCAGCTATTCAAACAAAAAAGCTGGTAATTCACCTGTCGAATTTAGGCTTCGCCATAAATTGGCAGAAAAGCTCCCCCCTCCTCCTGATGTATTTGGGGGTAGAGCTGGATTCGGCTGTAATGAGAGCACGGCTCTCACAGCGGAGGATGGAGACGCTGTGGTCTCTCCTCCGCCGCTGTTCCCCGGGCAGCGTTGTGACAGCCGTCTCTGTCATGAGGCTGCTGGGCATGATGCAGCCACTCACACGGTGGTGCCGCTGGGTCTGCTTAACATGAGGCGGCTGCAGAGATGGTTTTCTCGCCTGCGCATCGACCCGGTGCGCCAACGGCGGCGCAAAGTGACCATTCCCCTATCAGTGGGCCCAATTTGACCCACTGGGGCGATCCCCGAACTCTCACGAGAGGGGTGCCGTTGGGCAGAGCAACGTCACACATCTCAGTGTTCACGGATGCTTCTCTGTCGGGCTGGGGAGGAACATGCGAGTTTCACGTAGTGGGCGGTGTTTGGCCGCTCCCCCGTGACCATGCATATAAACGCATTGGAGCTCCTCACTGTCTTGAAAGTGGTCCAACACTTTGCCCCAATGTTAACGAATCAACACGTAACAAATCGCACGGACAACAAGGCGACATCAGCATACATAAATCGCCAAGGGGGCATGCGCTCGGCACAGCGGCTGAGCATAGCGAGACAGCTGTTATGCTGGGCGCACCCACACTTGCTCTCCATCAGAGCAGCGTACATCCCTGGTGTCCTGAACAGAGGGGCAGACATAATGTCGAGGGGGGGTCCCCAACCAGGAGACTGGGCTCTGCACCAAGATCTGATCAATCAGACATCGAGCGAGTTTGGCAAGGCGGAGGTCGACCTATTCGCCACGCGGGAGACCACACAGTGCGAGCTGTGGTTCTCTCTCAGCACGAAGGACAATCCCACACTCTGGATGGATGCGTTCGCTCACAGAGCGTGGCCGAACACACTCCTGTACGCTTTCCCACCCGTCCCTTTTATTCCCCAAGACTTGGACCGAGTCCAAGAGGAGCGGCTGTCTATGATTCTCATAGCACCGCAACGCACGAGTAGTCGGCGACGCCTCCAGCATCTGCTCTCGGGGCGGCCAGACGCTCTCTCACAGGCACGGGGAGCAATCATAGATTACCCAGAGGTCGGCCAGCGCTTGTGGGCCTGGCCGCTGAGCGTGAGCGCCTAGAGGGTCTCGGCCTCTCCCAGGAGGTCGTACGGACCATCCAAGGGACCAGAGCTGACTCCACACGAGCGTGTTACTCGGCTAAATGGGCGGCTTTCCAGAAATGGTGCACGGAGAGGGGTTGTGATCCCATCTCCTGCCCTTTGCCGCGTGTGCTCTCTTTCCTCCAGACACTGATGGAAAGAGGGCTGGCTTTAAGCACGGTTAAAACGTTCGCGGCTGCTGTTTCATCATGCAACGAAGGCTTCTGGGATAAAACTGTTTTTAGTCACCCCATAATGAAGCGCTTCCTAAAAGGTGTGAGGAGAGAGAGACCAGTGACGCGCTCTCTCACTCCACAATGGGATTTAACACTGGTGCTGCGCGCACTGGTTAAAGTG
Organism: Gadus morhua; assembly: GCF_902167405.1. Classification (NCBI taxonomy): domain Eukaryota; kingdom Metazoa; phylum Chordata; class Actinopteri; order Gadiformes; family Gadidae; genus Gadus; species Gadus morhua. The sequence goes on from NC_044058.1 coordinate 4,462,833, forward strand.
TGCGCAGAACGTCCGCCGGCGCCCGCACACTGTCGGTGGGCGGGGATTACACATTTTTCAGTGCTACGACTCACACCTAGGGAAAACCCAATGGCGATAGCCTTAAAAGGCTGCGCCTATACTCATAGAATCTATAGTTACAATACGTAACTAACGTTTATTCAGATCTACAAAGCAAACCTATAGATCGTCCAAGGGAGATAACGCCCCTGACTAGTTATTTCACTAAAGTAGCCTATACGAGCAGAAAAGTGGCACACGCGGTTTGCGCGCCCTTCTTCGGTGCAATCCGGCATGTTGGTCGCTCTTTCGTACCCTGCATCCTGCTGCTCCTCCAGAGCTGCAGCGGCCTCCTGCACCAGCTCCGCGACCGTCTTTTCCGCAATTTTCACATTATTACTACCGGTATATACGTCAACCAAGTCAAACCTGGCACAATGCTAGGCATAGAAAGGAAAGTGCCAAGTGCTAGGTTGTGGATGATCAGCTGGTCTGACAAGGAAGTGACTAGTTCCCGCCCAGACGTGATTGGCTGATTTTGCTAAATCTTTTGCAAAGCGTTTTGCATAATCTTTTGCAAAACCTTTTGCAAAGTCTTTTGCAACGTGTTTCGCGGATTGAAATTTAATTTGAATTTCGCAACACACAGAGCGGGGCGTAGTGCATTGCAATCACGGGAACGCTATAGCTTTTCAATTTGAAAAAAGGAACTTTGAATAACGTATTTACAAATTACATTATTAAATTGCATAATGAATTGTCAATTGCATAATGTAATGGCTTATTGAATTGCAAATTACATTGCCATTTGAATATTGCTACATATACCATAATGTAGTTCAACTCTACATTGAATTAAACTACACACTTTTCCCTTCTAGTTTTGACTAGGTTTTTGGTTTGTTGAAGTAGCATTAATAGTCGTTTACTTACGGCCCCGACAATCCAAAAACCCAGTCAAAACGACATGGAAAAAGTGTGTAGTTCAAAACGTGAAGCAGCTTTTACTTCTTCGCCACCTCCGGAGTTCGTTACATACGATCTTTTAGACCCATGTTATTTCCCATAGACGTTGGACAGGGGGAACCGGGAGCCTCCGAGGCAGGCCTTGTTCTTCAGAGGTCTATTGGTGTGTTCCGGAATCCTCGGACGCCAGCCTTCCGAGTTGCACTTTTGACGTCATTTCCGGTCTCGGAGCATTTATAGCGTTCCTGTTCGCCTTTGTGATTGTTTCATGACATTGGCAAGTCGTTGTTTGTTGTTAGCAACGTAAGCCTCTTTAGCAAACCAGCCCGAAAACAAACAACAAAACTTGACATTGTATTGGAAGCACAGCAAGACCGTGCAATGCATAAATTGGTGACCGGAATAAAGTAGCAATGTAATCAAGTGTGTAAGAGCATATAAAATCGACATTGAAATGACCAACGAAGTACAAATACAAAGAAAATAAATCTCTTCACGGGCGCAGCCATTTTTGTTGAGAGCGTCATCCCTGCTCTCAGTCTATTCTCAGAATTCCGAGAGATGAAGACAAAAAGGGGGCGTGCCTCCGAGAAATGCCGCAAGAAAGCTGGGAGATTTCCGACTTCTGACTCGGAGGCTGGCGGCCGAGGATTCAGGAACACACCATAAGCTGCAGTTCACTCTGGACTGCAGGGAGTGAACGCTGATTGGCTGTTATATTACGTCCCTCAGGGAGTGAACGTTGATTGGCATTGTGGGAGTTGTCGTCTTCAATCCACAATAGGCCTATCTCACGAAAATCGGAAATGACGTCACACCGGGTAAACATTCTTCCGGCGTAGTCATTTTTGTATTGCCGTCAATGCAAAAATGGATCGTTTCTTCGCCACTTCCCTGGTGGGTATTCCCAAATTGCGATTCGAAGATGTGCAGAAGATTGTGGAGACACACTCAGCAACACCACAGCCCAGGCTGACAAAGGGGTACAAGTTTTTTGTGGAGGAGTTTGTACACAATTATCAAGGTAAGTTGTCTAAGGTGTTTTGTTGTTGTCAGTAGGCTACTCAATGGCCGCCTTGCTCATTCATGTTTTGTGATGACAAGCAAACCATTTACGATCCATATAAATCGTCAGAAATATTGTCTGTGTGTGAAATGTGTGTAAAATGATCATATTTGTTACGTGTAGACTATAATATTATGAATATAATTAGCCATGGTGGCTATGAAGTCTCCGATGTGTAGCGTTAGCATTTTAGCATTAGTTTAGCCAAGGATAGGTTCAGCTAGTTATTTGCTGACCAGTTTTCTTCCGATCAGCGACATATTATTAACATTATGTACATGCTAAGTGTCAAATATAGTTGATGGAAAGGTGGTAGTGAGAGGTAGATGCAACCGCTCGATGAGGAGCCCCACATACTACAGGTTTCTGCTGAGTTAGGGCCCGTTGGCCCAAGTCTGTTAGTTTTGATAGTCTGTCTGGACTAACAACTGCAGTTGCAGTTTCCTCTTCTTCTGAAGTTCAGATCATTTTCATTGTTCTTTCTTACAAACAGTAGCGTGCTTAAGACTTGGCCCACCTAGCTTGCTGCAATGTTGTGGCTGTACAGAGTAGACCTATGTATTTTTCTTCCTCTTCATTAAGGCACAAGCCGTAAATAAAGGAAATGTGTTGAGTGCATTAAAAGGACAAACATCTGGGCTAGTTCATGTTATAACATTGCTAAAACAACAGATGTAATGGTGGCCCAAGAGTTTTGCACGGAACTGTACATGGCTTTTCTGCGGTTGCAGGCTCCTTGCCAGTTTCCAATGGCCTTATATCAAGGTCCTACCTACTAAGTTCAGTAACTCAATTCTTATGGTGTTCACAGATCACCCTGGAGGCTGTTGGACAACTGGGTCTCTCAGAGCTGTAGCTGTGCTGCGGGCAAAGGCTTCTGTAGCCATATAACCGCTCTGTTCCAGACAGCGCATTATGTGCAGCTGGGCCTTGATGTGGTTCCACCTTCCCTGGCCTGTACCAGTCAACCACAGATGTGGCATCGACCTCGAACCCATGTGTGCTGTTGTGTCCTCTGTTCAAATCATACACTTCAGTATTTGTCTAGAGTATATGCATTTCCTGTATTGTTGTTCGCCTCAGGGAATCCATCCAGAGGCTGTGAGTGACCTGGTGGTGAAGAAACCCAAGTCGGTGGGGAAGACTGGAGTCAAGTCCACACTCTACAGAGCGTATGCTGGTAAGACATTTGTTTTGCAATTTGCACTCTGTTAAACTTGCTCATTATGAAAAGATGCATATTAGAATACATCTGTTATCACTACAATATTAAAAAAAAGTCACATTTTTATTTGACGTTTCACCCTTTAATGTCCCACATCCTAGAGGGAATATCCAGCTTGGAGTTGGTACCATCTCAGCTGTGCTGACCTGGAAGATGTCAGCAATGACCTGTTCTTTAAGGCCAGTTGCTACTCTACAACAGTAGATGAAAACTCATCAATGACTGGAATCTTCCTTGAAGGGCGTGGTGTTGGAATCGCCTCTTGTCCAATCCTCTGTGCTTTGCTCCAATGAAGAATATATTGTGTTGAGGGGCAAAACAGACTCCCAAAACACTTGAAACACTTCTGAGATGGAAACCGAGTATAATATGTCATGGTCTGATCAGACACACAAAACCTGTTGAGGACAGTTTGTGGCCCCATGGACATTTCTTGCAGCCTTGCCTCCAGCTCAGCAATATACTCCAGGGCATCATCCAGTGCACCTACAAAAAAAGAAGACAAATAAGTCTTCATTACCATTCATTCGTATTCACCCTTTTTTTTTATTGTATTGTTATTCTGTATACTTAAGTTTATTTATATTTCTTATTATTAAATTTATTTGTACTGTTTTCTGTTTTTATTTTTTATGTATTAACTATAGGTTGAGTGTACATAGAGTAAAAACCAAAGTCATATTCCTCGTTTGTTCGCAAACCTGGCCAATAAAGCTGAATCTGAATTAATATGCAACCCCAGTTTAACAGTACGTCTGATGTTGATTGAATGTTTTAACGTTAACCATGCCATGTTTGGCAAAATTATACAATAGCCCAACAAGGGTTGAACACAAATAACAGACATAACAGCTAGTTAGCACACATCTACTTACCGGCAGGGGGGCGTGTCGCGTAGTCATGTTCCCCGGTACCTCTCCGGTCCGTTCGTGTTTTGTCCTCTCCTTCAGCTTTTCGAGCTGACACCCGTTTATACACGGGTGTTTTTTTCGGGGCTGTGGTGTAGCTGTTCCAGTCAAAACGACTAGGAACAGCTCCAGTATTCAGCGTAGCACTCCCGCTGCATAATCAGCCGCTGAGAAATGCCGACTACAGACCAGTGTACTCCCCTTCTGAATTACGAAATTAACTCCTTCATTCCGTCTGATCGCCACTGCTGTATTGGGTATTATTTGGGAAGTCGTGGACATGTAAATACGGTTGTTTTTGTTTTGAATTGGCGCATAGAGGTACACAACAGAAGCTTTTGTTTTTTGACCGCGCCATTGTCAAATATCATGGACTACGCGACCGGAAGTCACTTTACCCGGTGAAGGCAAAATCGAACGCCGAACCAGGAAGTTGTGAGATAGGCCTATTGCCAAAAAGTCACTGTCTGCCTTTTCTCGGTCAAGAATGCACCAAATTAGAAATGAATGTTTCTATTCGACTACATATATGACCCACATTAAATACAGTTCCATGTCTCAACCGGTGAAATTCTCCTTTAAATTATTATTCTACTTAACATTTCCAAAAACATTTTCTCAACTTCACCAGCAGAGGTCTCCCGCTACCTGATGCCCAGGCCGAGAGCTCATGTTGCATTGGTTTAATGCAGGGGTGTCAAACCTTTTTCAAATGGGACCATATTGGAAAAATGAAAAAAAATAAGTCTCTTCCACAATATGCAGATCAAACCACACAAGGAACAAGCAGTGAGAAATAGTCTATAGTTCATTTGAGAAGAGTTTCGCATGACTACTATTTGCCCATAAGTCAAATAGAACAGTCAAATAACAATAGTCTTTTCTTCAAATGGCAGTCTATCCATGCCACAAGGTGAGATTAGGTTTACAAAACAATTGTTTGTGTTCACATCAGAATGACAAAGGTAGCAGGTAATGAATCCTGTGATGAAACATATTTTCCATGCAGCCTACATTTTACCCACTAAATTAAATTAACTCAGAACACTAGGAAACTAATAACTATTTGACAAAAAAAAATGCACATGCAAAAAAAATACATAAAATACGTATCTAACAATTGGCAGATCAAACCACACAAGGAACAAGTATCGAGAAATATCGTATCTTCCCAGGTAAATTTGAGAAGACATGAATGAATTTCCATTGACCATAACATTTTTGACCATAACAAAGTAACATGAACTGTGTGTGTGTGTGTGTGTGTGTGTGTGTGTTGTGTGTGTGTGTGTGTGTGTGTGTGTGTGTGTGTGTGTGTGTGTGTGTGTGTGTGTGTGTGTGTGTGTGTGTGTGTGTGTTTGAGAGAGAGAGAGAGAGAGAGAGAGAGAGAGAGAGAGAGAGAGAGAGAGAGAGAGAGAGAGAGAGAGAGAGAGAGAGAGAGAGAGAGAGAGAGAGAGATAACAATAGGCGGTGAGGAGGGCTGCTCAGAGAGGTCTGGTCTCTAGTCCACATCTTCTCTCAGGCAGAAGGAGGCAGCAGGAGAGTACCGGTGAGTGGCGCGTATTTTTTGCTGTCTGGTTTTTATTCCTACCAAAGGTACGGAACCTTTACGTCGACCTTATATCGTATAAAGATATGATCGCATCGTTCTGTGAATTATATACGTATATATATCTATAACTGAAGTTCAGGAGTCCCGGTTAAGACGGCAGCAGAAATATACAGTTATAATACAATACATCAAATCAACTAAGCCTACTAAAAAGATAACATGATCGTTACACAAGGGGGAAAAAGTAGAGAAGTGAGGCATATAGGCCTCAGGCCATCATCGAGATCCATTACGGACCCGACAAGGTGTTATAAAACAGCAACATTTTTCTTAAGTAGACCTTTTTAGACCTTTAAAAGTTTTCTAAAAGGGGAGAGAGCTTATAACGTTTAGTTTGCAGCTCATTACATGTCCGAGGTCCAAAAAATTAGAAAATTGCTTTACCCAGCTCTTGCACAATGGGGACTTTTATAAGACAACGGATAGGAGGAGATGTAGTGATAGGATATGATAGGATAGGATAAGAGGCATGAGGTATAAGTAGGTAGTTTTCCTAACAATTCTTTTTCAATTAATACATGTGTTTTCCTCTTCTGGTATAGAGATCCTATGGATTCATATGAACTACAATGGTGCGGTCGTGAAGCCTGCACTTGCAGTTGTATTATAACACCACAATTATAAATGAGATTTGCATATCTGGCTTCAAAGTGAAACGTTTTTTTATATGGTAGAAAAGCTCAGTTTAGGTCTACATTTTCAATCAATGATCAACATGTAGGCCTACATTAAAAGCCACTTGTAGTAAGCCATATGCCTATTATTGTAAGAGGAGAGTCTCTGGGAAGCCTTCCGTTCAACTCTTTGTGACAGGTCGTAGACATGAAGGACAAGGTCGACCCCGAACTGCCGAGAGGCAGCCCTCTTCAGAATGGGGAGCTGGCCCAGAGGTGAGTCTCTTCTACAGGCCGTTGGCTCGCCACTCTGAGCTGAGCACAATTAGTCTAAAAATTGACCCTGACTTTTACTATAAATAATTCATTATACATAGGCTACTAGTCAAAATGTAATTATTACTAGTAAGAATACAATTTGCACCATTAATAATTTAATGAGAATTAAAATCTCTCTCTCTCTCTTTCTCTCTTATCAATACAAATTCAAACCATTATGATATCAACATTTAGAAGATTTAAACATGACATATTACTATTTTGTGAATGGTAATTATCATAACTTTGATATGGCCATTAGTGACAACTCAGACAACTGATGTGGGGGAAAGAAGAAGGAGAAGAAAAAGAAAGAGAAATCCCCATGGTGGGCCCCATCGAACTGGTAAGGTTTCCCACCCATCCCATTGTAGCCAATACAGTATTGGCCCTGTAGGGTTATTAATGTAGTAATAAGCAGCATTCTAAGTGTATTCTAGCTTGCAAGCATGCTGGTGTTTTGTAGTTTGTGTGTGTGTGTGTGTGTGTGCGTGCGTGCGTGTGTGCGTTCCTCGTGTGTGTGTGTTTGTGAAATGGCGGGCCCGGGTAAGAGAGCATCCTCTCCGTGCTAGGGAGGAACTCTCCGGTCCCCTGCTGTGAGAACATAATAGCTGCCTAGTGTTTGAAGTGAGAGTTGCATCAAACACACACTCACAAACACACACTCAAAAACACACACTCACACTCACACACACACACACAAAAACACAAATACAAACACGCACCTATTTGTTCAAGATAGTGAGGACAGAGAGGTACGTTAGTGAGCTGAAAGAGAGAACCTCAATCAAACCTACGTGGTCACTGGTCACTGCACAATAGCAGCTATAGCCCCCTTCTCTTATTTACCTTTTTTACCTATACAGATTTGGAATGCGTTGTTGTGTTCTGACGTTGCTACCTGTCCTCGGTTCCCACACACCTTGTGTATAGTTCAGGTTTGCAGATGGCCTGGACATCACCCTGATCGTGGTGGGGACGCTCATGTCCATGGTGAACGGGGTGGTGCTCCCCCTCATGTTCATGGTGTTCGGAGACCTGACGGACAGCTTTGTGAATCATGCGTCCAACATGACCAGTGAGTTACACCCGGACCACCACGACCAATCCGCCCATCCCCTTCCATTCCACTGAAAATTACAAATAATGGACCATCAAACATTGAGTGATCTCTTCTTTGACAGATAACACTCAGTCTCTGGGCGATCAGATAAGTGGGTAAGGCATTGTAAAACATATTCATTGATTTTTTTTAGGTACAATTAGAAATGAATATCATAAAAAATTATGTACCTATATAAAGATAGAAATACCAACACATAAGCAGAAAAAGAAAAAAAATATGCAACCATATATATACAGGAGATACAGTCCAGAACATATTGTACATAAAGTACAGAACCTATAGTATATGCAGTCCAGAACCTTTAGTATATACAGTAAATAACCTATAGAATATAGTACAGTATATCCAGTACAGAACATATCATATATACAGTCCAGAACATATAGTATATACAGTACAGTATATACAGTACAAAACTTATGAAACCTCTCTGTTCTAATGGTACTTCTCCCTTTTTGTTTATATTCTCCCCCTCTTACCTCTACTCACCCGGTGTCTTTGCGTCCCTACAGCTACGCCATCAACTACTCCATCATGGGGGTGATTGTGCTGGTGGCCGCCTACATGCAGGTGGCCTTTTGGACGCTGGCGGCTGGGCGCCAGGCCAAGCGGCTGCGCACGCTCTTCTTCCACCGCATCATGCGGCAGGACATTGGCTGGTTCGACGTGAACGAGACCGGGGAGCTCAACACCCGCCTCATCGAGTGGGTATTAGAGG